>NW_024533518.1:0-104834 GCF_016097555.1 Gigantopelta aegis | reverse complement strand
GGAAAAATCTAACTTAAAAGTTGAAGTATTTTGTAAGGCCAATTTTGGTTCACTCACAGTGGATAGACAACTTCATATTACAGTGCAGTTGATGACATAATCTGTCTAGGATTGAAGAATAGCGGATAAAGTCACTGTTGAGGTACAGACAAGAGTTAATAAATACTACCTACAAGAAAGAGGTCCCTTAACAGAACATAAAGTCTGTATTAACCTGGTGGGAAGTTACAATAGCGTGAAAAACGATAGCACGAACCACCTCAAAATGGTATGACATAACGTGGTCTAGAAATATTTAATAGCATGTCAATATTACAGTCCTGTTTTTGTTCCCTCTTCCATTTCTATCATATTATTACTGACTGACTTGAATACGATAAATATTAGGTTTGGGAATGTATAAGATTCAGTAGGATGAAATGGGAACACTTGATTAGCAAATAACAAGTCTAGGTATTGAAACTATTAATAAGTGTTGTGATCTATAGTTTTGATAATAACCAGCTCGTTTGTTGTTTATTTTACTTACAAGATATAAAAAAAACTGGGGGGTTTTTAAAACAAAAAAATTTTTAGGTTTATACGAATTAGTCGTGTTGTGTATGGTTAATCTAATAGCACCGTGTCCACTAAAACCCATAAATATGCGGTATAGATAATCCCGTGCTGTAGCTGTGTTATCACGGCTCGACATAAACTGCTATTATATATGCGATACCCAGACGACAGCCTAAGGAAGAAAGAGATCAGTTTGAAGAATATGAAGTTCTGTCTTACTTGACAATCACTGTAAGCAGCGATTTTTAAGTTAGATGTATTTATTTTGTCCACATTATTTTCCAGGGCCACTCTAACATGCTGCACCTGTAATCAAACAAAAAAGACAAATGGCTTTCGGGTCTAAAATACCACATACAAGTTTCATGGTTAATCAAACACCACTAAATACTGGCTGGCTAAGGCAGAGATGGGGGCATTTTATTAGAAAATGAGGACCTGTTTGTTTTTCTTTTCTTGTTGCTTTGTGTTCCTGTAGTTGCAGTTGCGCAGAATGCTTATCAAGATAAAATTTTTTAATGAGAGAAAACTTTACCGAATGCACTACAGAACAGTACAGACAGGTGAGCTATAAGCTTATTTTCAATTTTATTTCTCTCTTTTCATTGTTCATTTAACATAATGAACGTTTGTTTTATAGGGACTGATATGATCTATATAACTCTAGCCGTACATATAGTAGTGAGAACACTAAAGATCTCTTGTGTTAATCACTTCTATGTCCATCAACAAGCTCCAATGGTCAGACATTGGTGACAATCTACCTTATTGTGCTACAGTGTCTAGTGAACATCAAACTACTTTGTCAGAATGCACTACTGCTCTAAATTGGTTAGTACCCACAATGTCCAATGTTCAGTGCACCACCGACTCATGTTTTTAAATTGTCAAACAACTTGATATGCATATCTATCAGTGTATCTATCCATTCATTTGTCTGTCTGTCCATTTAACAATTATGCATCTATTTATCGACCCATCCATCCATTTATTGACTCATCCATCATTTGTCCACTTATCTATCTATCTATCACATGCTGTATTCTATAGTACCTCAGGTTTGCTCTGTATGTAATTGATAAGAAACTATATCACTTTTGTCTGCCTTCATTGTTGTGAGAACATTGCTGTCAGGAGAGCTCAAAACTGCTCTTCTTTTGGCGGGAATACCTTTTATTACAGCTACCTACAATAAAGAGTATCTAGTGGTTGCTATAGCAACCAGCAATGTCTTTATTAGTCTCAGTTTAACATAAATTTTCTATTAAGTGTACATCATCTTTTTCAGCTGCTCATACTGACACCGGTTTCTTAACAGATGTTCCTATTGTATCTTGGGTATGTGTGGGACTAGGACTTGTTGTATCAACAGTGGTATTGATGAAACCTGTCTGGTGGGATAAGTAAGTATATAAAAGATATACTAATACATTAGAGATAGAAGAGAAAGAGAGAGAGTCCAGTAAAGGTTGTTTTTAGTGTTAATACATTTCAGGATATATTTATTATATTTTTACAGAGCTATTAAAAAACTAAATGTTGTAATAAAAAGAGATTAGAATCCAATATCACTGAAGAACAATTTATAACAAAATTTATATCATCATTTTGTAATTCCCACTACTTTTGTAAAAAACAATACCAATTGAATCTAATTAATTAATTAATTAATTCTAATTAATACACCCCAAACCAAAGAAAACCAAAAATAGATCCACCCACTACCTTGATATCCATGGAAATGCAGTCCAACCAGTAATATAATATAGCATGTCATCTATTAAAATAAGAAATTAAAGCTGAGTCATTTATTTGCTGTTCAATATTCTCTATGTAACTGAGTTATCCTTCTCAATGTTTCTCTTCTTCTTACTGATTACGGTTGTACCTTTACATGATAATAGAAGATGAAGTTATAAGTGATATTTTTCCACCTTGTCATAGTATTAGAACTTTACCAAACTTCCTTTAAAAACCTGAAGGTAGTCATGTAAACAAAGCAAGAAATAATCACTATGACAACGATGATGATGAAACAATCAACCTATTTGTTGATATACACAGTTTGCCCCTGCAATGTAAACTCTAAAGACAAACTTTTCCTGATTTTGTTGGGAATCATTATTATTGTGAGTCCAGCAGTACACGCCAGTCCTATATACCAGGTCAAGAACTCTATGTAGATGACCCTCTTTGGGATGCCAAAAATGTGTGTGGATCCTGATGATGAGGTGAGTCTGAAATCCTAGAACTCCATGTTGTACAAGACCAATTTCAGAGCCTAAGAACGTTGATAAGAACGAAGATGATGAATGTTGGAGGAAAGTAACCCCTGGTTGCCATGGTTGCCATGGTTTCATCATGATAGAATCAAAAAAGAACAAGAACATCACACTACATGTATGTGGTCATTTGGGTTTTCCACAAGATGGTACTCCATTGGAGAACATGGTAATATACATTAGCTAACAAATGATCAATCTTTCTTTTGTTGTAAAAGAGAAGTAATATTATAGTGTCTTTGTGTTTATGAGAAGGAGAAGTCAATATATTTAATATTATTCAAATATTATACATTTCACTAATGAAGTCAATTTATAAATATAATATTTCTTATAAAATAAAAAAGTGATAACATCAGCAGATATTTCATTCATTACCAATCACTGTGTAAGAAAGAAGTAGTTATTTTACATCAGAAGAGAAACATTACCAACCTTCTGATTGTAAGTAAGATGAAATTAAAGCAGGTAAATGAGGACTCTTCTCAGCCATTGCTTTTAATACTACACAAGAGAGACACATTAAATAGAAATAAATTCATATAATATAATAAACAGATGTAATAGTTTTATAAAACAGACTGATATATTCTATACTGACGTAATACTATAATTATATATTAATATCATCTCATTACTTTTATCCATTGTTTTGAGTAGAGTCACACTATATGACCCATTGTCGTGAGGTAAATTTATAAGGTATTACTACAATGGAGATACTGAACACACAATATATTATAATCCTATAACAGTCAATTCAAACATACTATATCAGTATTCCTTTCTTCAGTAGACACTGGGTTTCTTTGTTTTAGCCCATACCAAACTTCTAGACAAAACCTTTAGAGAAACTCTGAGAAAGACTTCTCTGTCTTGATCTCGGTCCTTTGTCTCTTTCTTGGGGTCCTTTCTCTAAGTTTTACACTAGCAGTCAATTGACTATTAGCAGTTGTTGATTGTTGGTGAGCATGTTTTCTGCCCTTTACTCTTAACAATGCAGCAATAAATTTATTCTTTGTATTTCGTCTCAAGTAGAAATGTGTCTCTTTTTTTTGAGCAAACAAACAAGATCGTCAGATTGTTAGACACTTTAAAGGCCATTTCGTCTCTCATCATCACTAGTTCATCCATTGTTAACATAGATAGTCCTATAATGGACGAATAGATAGATTAATGGACACATAAATTAACGTTATTAAGGAATGATGGATGGATCAACTATACAGGTATTTGTTTTGTTAATAATAATAATAATAATAATAAATAATAATAATAATAATAATAATAAAATAATAGTTGTTATTATTGTTTGTTGTTGTTTTGTTGTTGTTAATAATAATAATAATAATAATAATAATAATAGGTTTTATAAATATTACATTATATTAGTTGTTAATATTACTTACCAAGTACTGCTTTATCATAATCAAATTCCAATTGTATAGGACTATCTTGACCTGTGTTAGAAGATCTAAGTAAACCTTTCATTAAATCAGGTGAGAAAGATACATCTCCTTCTTCATCATCTTCAGTATCTTTGTTGGGACTCTATAGTCCAGTCAAAGTTTTCAAACATACTTAAATCGAGATTGTCCAAATGTTCCCCTTGACTGGCCTGTGAAACAGGTGTTATTCTTGATAGATATGGCCAAATGGCCAAATGGATAGATAAATGGACAAAATGGATGGCCAAATGGAGTAAATGAACAAATGGATAGATAAATGGATAGATAAATAAATGGATATGAACAGTGGATGGACAAATAGGATGATGGACCAGTAAATAGACAAATGCTAATAAAGGCCAAATGGATAGATAAATGGCAAATGGATAGATAAATAAACAATGGACAATGCCAAATGGTTAGGAAACAAATTAGTAATGAACAAAGGATAGATAAATAAACACTACTGGACACACATGACAACTTATATTATTAGTATATATTGGGTTTGATGGTGTTAACCTGATCCTTTTTCCTCATAAGCTAACAAAGTCAACAAAAATGGTCTTTTATGAGACAATGTGACCAGGTGGACTGTGAGGTGTGAGAATGGCTTTTGTGAAGACCTTGTAAACATCTGATAATAAAAAACTATTTACAAATTTGCAAATATTGTCACTCACTTTTTATCTACTACAAGAGGACACACACTGACTTCTCTGTCTTGGACTATAGTATCCTCATTGGAACTCAACAGATAATTTAAAACAAGTTTTAAAAACTGCCCTAACAGGTTCAAGTTCGGCTCCATTATTTATTGTAAGAGATTTGACATCAGTTGCATTACTTGTTAAGCCAGTTTTTGTCATGTGACAATGATCGCGTTACAGTATGACTATTTGTACAAGAGTCATCTCCATGACAACGAGGCATAGTTGCTCTGTCCTCAGCAAACCCCTCCCAGTCATCAACATTAGTAGTAGAAACATCTTGTACACTGTTCCACTCACCATTTTTAGCTGTGTCTCCTTCTGCCATAGAAAAGACATTGGCCCATTCTGTAGATTGTGGTGGTCCGTGGACAGCCCCGTTAGTCTCTGTTTTTGATTGGGGGGGGATTATCAAAGGATCCCAAACATCGTCATGGACGTCTTCCTCCAGTGTTTGACCTTCATAAACTTCCCAATCGCTCCACGAGCTCTTTGAAGTACTCTCTAACAAATGGCTATCCATGACAGTAGCATATCATTATGGGTGTGGTACTTGAAATTTGCCAACTCAGCAAGGACACGAAGGTCGTGACGTCATTAAATGCCACATGTAGAAAGTTGAACAATGTCTAGAGGTAGTAGTGCTGGCTTCGATCGTTTCATTACCATCTTCTCTCCTGAGGGAAGACTCTATCAAGTTGGTATGTTTTATATAATGGACTCAGTGCATCATGTAATGCTGTTGTAAAATTATGAATTGACAAATAATACCTTATTCTAAATAATGCTCTTCCATTTTCTTAAAGAATATGCATTCAAAGCATCAATCAAGCTGGAATGACATCCATCGGAATTAAAGGAACAGATTCAGCTGTTGTAATCACTCAAAAAAAAGTCCCGGTAATTTAATAATACACAGTATAGCCACACCCACCCAATTATTACCATTGTTATTATTACAACAGTATACTAGTTATAAATTTTAATGTGTCATATATTAAATCTTTTAAAGGACAAGTTGTTAGATCCTGAAAGTGTATCTCATCTCTTAAGATCACAGACACAGTTGGTTGTGTTATGACTGGCATGGCAGGTAAGACCTTTACAATATTAATGTCATTGTCATTGTAATCTGATTTAGCTGATAGTCGATCTCAAGTTCATAGGGCTAGACAAGAGGCTGCCCAATTCAAATATCGCTATGGTTACGATATGCCTGTGGATGTCATCTGTAAAAGAATGGCCAATATATCTCAAATTTATACTCAGAATGCTTTTATGAGACCCTATGGTTGCAGTAAGCCACACCCCTCAATTATATATAGTGTATTATTCCTGTTGAAGGTATGATTTTAATTGGTTACGATGATGAATTAGGACCGCAACTATTTAAAACTGATCCAGCTGGTTATTATTGTGGTTACAAGGCTACTAGTGTTGGTGCTAAACAAACTGAAGCTAACAACTATTTAGAAAAGAAGATAAGAAAGAATCCATCATGGAGTTATCATGAGACCATTGAGGTTAAATAAATTACTATTTAATTAGTACTGATTGCAGGGACATACTCTTTAATTATTTTGTTTCAGACTGCCATTATGGCTTTATCACATGTTCTAGCTGTAGATTTCAAGTCCAGTGAAATTGAGGTTGCTGTTGTCACTAAAGATAATCCTAATTTTCGGTAAGAAATCTTCCATTGATACTTATGTAAAATGGAGTGTTTTATGATAGGGTTCTGACAGACAAAGAGGTTGATGAACGACTAACTGCCCTTGCAGAGAGAGACTAAATGTTTATAGGTAGCAATAAAATAATGCTTATTTATTTAAGCAATTCTCTTTTTAAAATTCAAACTCGTTATTAATGTAATATTAAAATTATGTTTTCGGTAATTTGGGATCTGGAGGTGTGTCTAATTCATTATCATCTAATTCTAAGGAAAAGAAAACCACACCCTCAATAAACAAATTCTAATGATAACAATTACCTTCATCATCAGGGGTATCTCTCTTGTTACTGTTTGAAGATAGTTTTCCTTTCCTTCTCAACCTGTTCTGTGAGGACAATATTTATATCCTCTTTTAATGCCGTCAAAGAGCTGGCTAGATTGTCCAAAAACTCAAGGTCTGAGTTACCACTCACTGGAGTAGACCTCTGTATATTATGACCATCAGAGAATTGTATTGTGCATTGCACATAACTCATGTTTGGTGAGCATTAATTAGAAGTTGGATCACCCACTCAACCACTGTTATAGCAATTTTGCCCTACTTAAAATTTGTCCCTAGGATAAAAATTATCTTTTATTTTTATCCTATGGAATAAAATTTATGAAGCAATTTTTATCCTAAGACAAGGAATATCAACAAAAATTTATCCTAGGGCATAAAAATTTGCTGACAATTATTTTATCTTAAGATGAAATTTCTTCTAGTTTTTATCCTAAGATAAAAATATTTCAGACAAAATATTTCAAGTTACTTTTCTATACTAAGACTAATAATCAAAGTGATAGGACAATTGTTAAGTTATTTATGTTAGGGAAAAACATAGCAATTAGTGATAATGATCTTATTGAAATAATACAAACTTATTTTAATATAAGATATTCAGAATATATTTGGTCATAAAATAGTAGCACACAATTATACAAAGAATAACTAAAAACAAAAAAGTCCGCAATATATGGAAAACTCTTAAAAACAAAGCAAATTATTAATAGGAAAATTCAATAACTATTACTTAGTTACATGTTCCTTCCTCATTTGTGAAGCTATTGGTTCCTAGTTGCTTATGTGTGACTTAAAGTATTTAACTTAATGATACACTCTTGTTGATGACAAACATGTCAGTTGATGTATTTCTTGCCCTAAAGAAGACCACACAACAATTAATGTATTTTGTAGTCATGGTAAGTCAAAGTAGTATGTTGTACTCCCTGTTTTTATCCATTGTATTGTATTATGTATCCATTTATTCTTTTCTATTAATCTATTTCAGGGAATTATGCATCCATTGTAACAAACAAAAGATTTAGTTGAGCCATATGTTTCAAAACCAGCTGTTCCAATATTATCATAAATTAATAACAATAATAATAATAATAACAATAATAATAATAATAATAATAATAATAATAATAATAATTGTTTTACTTCATTTAAATAGAATTACTTTACTTTAAATTAGTTAATTAATTAGTTATTAATTCAATTTTATCAGCTGTCAATTTTTAAATTTTACTTTCATTATTTCACTGACAAAATATTTTGACAAAACTTTATAATTCTTTCCTAAAAAGATCTGAAGACCTTCTCCTATTAACACTATCTAGATGTGACATAGTCAGTTAGTATCTGTACATAATAAGAATTAACTTAACCTTCTCTGCTACTGTCATAGGCTACTTGTCATAGGAGAAATCCCTCAGCTGATAAGCTAGTACACACACACACACACAACACACACACAATATACACTCTTTCTCTCTCACTATCTCCACATTTTCTTCCTCTTCTTTGGATTCTATAAAATGAACAGGTTCTATGAAGAATTCCTTATAGTCATCATACCAACTAACTAATACAATATATTAACACTATATAAATTACCTTATATATTAATATATTATGTTTAATAGTAGTATCTAATGATAGTAGGAGAAAATGATATATAAAATGAGAGAGAAAAGAGTTAAAATAAATGAATGGATATATGGACAAACAATGGATGAATGGATAAATTGGACAGAGGGATTAATGAACTAATGGATATATGGAATGATAATGGATAAATAGATGATATTGATGGACAGAAAAATGATAATATATAACCTTTTCAAATTTATACTGAACATGTGATAATGGTAAATGACAATTGTTGTTATGTTCCAGTAAATATCAAGTTCACAGATCATAGGACATCAAGTAGTATACACTACATTAAAATAAAACATATTTACAATGTAGATGTTAATGTTTACATGATGTACCTGTTTATTAATATCAACTAATCTCTGATGATATAGACCTAGTACTTGATTTAATCCAATAGTCAGTACTGGTATATAAAGACCTACATTTATTGTATATGATATTGAAGTGTGTCTGTTGTATGTTCAAAGAGAGAGACTATTCACTTGTTCAAGATCATCAGTTACTGGACATCACTTGAATAGCTACATAATATAGATATATGTCACAGTAATATTAGAAGGACAAACTTACATTTAGTCAAGAGTAAACATGTTATAGACTTTAATTGATGTTGTAAAAAGGTCATGTTTGTAGATAATATGATAAACTTACCTTTATCATGTTATATCTGAATAACTCACTAGATCTCAAACTGACTGGATCTCTGAGGTAGAAAAGACACAATTGTTGTTATGTTCCAGTTAATATCAAGTTCACAGGTCATAGTAGTACTTTCAACTAACTGGAGTATGAAAATGTTCCATTGTTAATGATAACTACCTGTAACTAATAGTTTTCATTATTACATGACTAGAACAGACATCATATGAACTATTGATATATATTTCCTTTGTCTCCTCCTCTTCCTTCAGTCTGTAGTTTGTTTAATAATAAAACATCACACTTACCGCCATGTTTACTCGGGGTTTGCATTTTTCCATAGTTACAGCCCCACCATTAAAGTAGCAGCTGTAGAAGCCAGCAGCTGTCGGTGAGAAAAAGTTTGCTGCTTAAGTCTTTACTGCTTTAAGTCTTCTTTACTAGAAACTACTAATGATAGAAGATAACTAACTAGCAAAACTGCTAACTACTAGATACAGTCTACTACTGTTAATATAAATTAAGTTTATTTAGTAGTAAGTTAATAGTTGTAATGTTATCAAGAAATCATCTGATGTTGTATGGATCAGTACTTTAATGGAATTGTTAAAAGTGAGTGTATTATTAAATAGAACGTGTTATTAAATATAACAACTTGTTAAGTGAATTTTGTGTGTAGGAAATAAGTTTTTAGGTGATTTGACAAATTAATTGACTTTAATTAATGGATTTTTTATTAGCAGTAGTAATTAGTGGCATTAGACGTAGCGATAATATTTAATTTTTATATATCTACTAACTAGAGGACTATTAATGTACAATTTAGTCTAGTTTGTTTGTTATAATTGTATTTGTAAATATTAGAAATAACAATATTAAAGCTTTTATTATTAATTAATGTAGGCGTGGTCAATTGTCAAGTAGAGAAGTTGAGTTTTTCTAGAGAAGAAGTGAATTATAAAAATTGTTAACTTTTTTAGAAGACAAAGAACTGGAAACTAAAGTATTTAATTAATAATTGACTTATTGGAATTTAAAATAATTTATTTTTATTAAAAAATACAACAACAACAATAGTACAAAAATAACTAATAATTAACGGAGTTTATTACCATTAACAATCAAATACTTCAAACTATTATTATTAACAACAACATTTTGTAATTGTTGTATACCAAATTTAGTAATATTAGTACAGTCATATAGAGATATAGTATTTGTAATGTATTATTATTAATGATTAAATGAGAGAAATGTGGTATATCATTATCAGTAATGGTAGTATCATACCACAAGCGTAATACCTTGATTATTGTATTGTTAGTTAGAGCTGTTGTTAGTAATTGGTAAGTATTTGGTAAGAGAGGTGAGGAGAAAGACGTAGGTCCTCCATTGTTTTGTTATAAGTTATTACTTGTGATAGTTGACTGATACAGTTACTATCAAAATGAGTGTTCCATATATAAAGTTCCCTCACTTTACATTCATTAATATCAGTTAATACTGTTAGTAAACTTGAGGAGATAATGTGTTGAGTTCAATCCACCATGTTGTATGTTGTTGTCTCTTTAATTGATGTATCACTTCTTTACATTGTGCCACAGTAGATGAAGTAAGTGTAACACCATCACTGTACCACTTAACACTTCCAGTATCTCCTATAATAAAATATAGTTACTATATAATATTTCACATACACAACAATAGTTATACACACACTCTAACATGCTCAAATACGATTGTCAAGGCCTAACAAAGAAGATGAAGCCATTACTAGTGTTAGGTTACTATAACAACGATGTACGGAGATGAACGGATTCTACAAAAACGGAGTTAAATTTACTGAGTGTTATACTAATAATTTACTGTATTAGAAAGATCTGAGCTAAGATGGGGACATAACTATCTACTATTGAGACGAACACACAAGATAATGAACTGTCATATAGCTGTCATTGAGGATGACTCAATCATATCACTAATCAAGATGATTCACAATTAAGAAACAACGCTCAAGATGAATTTTCATGATGTCTGGTAATAAAGTTTTGTTTGACTTGTCATTTGTGTGTTTATATCAACTGATTGACATTTCTCTTTTCCTTTACAAATGTCATAATCTAATAAAACATTATATTTAGTGTTGTAATATCATATTGTAATGTAAGTTATGTCATCTATAATGTACTTTAATATTTTTGAAAAATATATAATTATTGGAAACAATCCTATCAACATTGAAGCTGCAGTGACATCATTTCTCTGTCAGCTAATGAACAGTTAACTCAAAGATATCATAACAGTATTTTCATATCAGTTCAAGTTTACTATTCTTCTGGTAGTTAGTCTTTTCTCTATTTTTTGGCTTTTCTTATCTTATCATCATACATGATAGTACATGTATACATATAACTGAAAATATTGGTGAGGAATTAATTTGATCATGTTAGTGATTATTGTAGTCTACAACTTCTACACTTATTTTAACATAATACATTATAAGCTTTAAATTTTATTCTCTCCAATATTTCCACTATATATTACATGTACTATACATCATGTTAGTACATGTATGTCATAATATTATTCACTACAAAGTATCATATGGTATTTTCCTTATACAAGTAAAGTTCAGCAGTCAATGCTTACATTAACTAGAACAAGGTGACAAATAGTCTTCAAATTATATACTCAATTCCTCCATCCTGTGAACATTATTTATAATACCAGTGGTAGTCCTAGGTACTGATATCAAAAACAACTATTCCTGCATTATTTGATAAATGTTTGTTGTTGACGTCTTGATCTCTAATGATCATGTGACACCATTGTTATTTTATTTTTTTATTTGTTGTGCCAAATAATTGTAAGTTTTGTATACAACTTTAGTATATATATATATACATACATATATATATATATATATATATATATATATATATATATATATATATATATATTACTATATAGATGAGGTACAGGGATCTCTTTCATTTCTGAATTGACTTTTATAAATTATACTAACCCAATCATATAGTGTAGTATTGAATTTGATGTCCTAATTATTATACATTGTTATCATGCTTTGAAAGTATCTTAAAGCAACGATAACTTGGACTACATTACTATTATGACAGATATTGTCATAGAGATCTATTATAGATTAGTGAGAAATATTTGATAGTTGTATTTTTATGTTATGAGTCATCAATGATGAATCCATTACTCATTCTTACTCAATATTGACAACAGGTAGTGATGATGAAAGCAACTAATGAAATAGACTTGATGTAATAAATTTCACATACAGTTGTTGTATGTGAAATTTAAGAGTTATCATATGTTATAAGAGTGTGCTACAAACCACTACATACTGTACCATATATACATTGTAGGTTAATGACATGTTTTAAATATTACTAAAGTTATAATAACAGCTTACTTGGTAGTTCTTCATCATCTGATGATTCCTCTTGGCTGTCCTCCTCGTCTGTATTTTTTGATGTTAACTGAGTGATAATTTTATCTTTCTCTGTCAATTGAAGAGTTAGTGAACTAATCATCTCCTGTAATTTTGTAATCTCTTGTTGTCTGTCAGTAGCTATACAATACACAATATAAGATGTTGTGCATTTTGAGTAGTTATATAATACCTTCTCTTTCTTGGACAGTAGATGTGAGGTCCTCTAGTGTTTTCATCTTGTCAACCAACTCATATGCTTCTATGTCTGAAATATGAAGTGATAAAGAATGTACAGAGAGTAGATAAGTTATATAAAGAACAGGTGTACATATACCTTCTTGTTTGCTAGCAAGTGGTTCCTCAAGTTTTTGACTTAGCTTTGGATGACTAGTTTTAAGGAGATCTCTCACCTCTAATATCCTAGACCTCAGATCTACAATAGATAAAGTAAAGAGCTATACATGTTGTTAATATACCTTTTATGTTCTCTGTTAAATGAACATTTCTTTCCTCTTTCTCTCTTAGTTGTAAAGTAGAGATGTTATTATCTCTTGTAATGATTGTAGCTTCCTTCTGTAATTCTATATAATACAAAGCACATGTACAGCACATGTATATTTATATTAGATTTAAACATAATAATTATATATAATAACAGGAGCACATAATGAGAAAAGACAATAAATGGAAGGAACATGAAATGTTAATAATATCTGTTAAGTTCTCACCTTTCCGTGTAGATTTTAACTGACTAACTTCTAATGACATTGTCTTCAATTTTGTGTCAATAATTCTTGGATCTACAATAATTTATATTAATGATATTAAAATGCTAAATGAATTCTATTTAGAACAATTGTATATAGCTTTGTATGTCATAATAACATAGGTAAGCTGAAGGCAGACATCCAATTCCAATTCTATTTTCCATTGCTCAATGAAGTCTCACTGAACTGAAGCGCAGAGTGCAAGCACTATGAGCTGTCTCTTAGAATGGAGTGAAAGGATATGTTTCCAGTTAGGGTGAGGTATAGGATTTTAGTTGTTAAATATTCCATTGAAGGATAGAAAATAGAATTGGAATTTTAGGATAAAACTGTAAAGTAAAATTGAATATTTTCAGAAAACTTCAAAGCAGAATATAATATTACAAAGTAGAATTGGATGTCTGCCTTCAGCTTCCGTAATAACATTTTCTATTTTACTTACCTTTAATCTTCTTCATTAACTGACTGATTCCACTTTCTTCTCTCTCAATTACTTCTATATTTAGTGATTTTTAGTTCCATTTGTAATGCCTCAATCTTTTCTTGTTTCTCTACTAACACTTTATCAGTAGCTATAGAACATAACCATATATGGTATGTACTACTAACAGTATTTTAACTCACCTTCTTTATGTCTGGTTAACTCCTCTATCTCTAAGGTCTTTGCCTTACTCATTTTCTCTGATAGTTTCATCTTCTCTGTTTACATTAGGTACATAGTTATATCTCCATTAATGTACATGTACCTGATAAAGTGTCAGTTGATGATTGATCTTGTGGTCCTTCTCTGTCCATACTGTGTCCTAGTACTAATAAAAAAATACACATATAATACAGTGATGATTATTATTATAAGCTATCAGTGAAAGTAATCATACAGAGTTTAGAATATAACATGATGACTTGATGGCCAACTAGTAGTTATGTATGTAATTGATAACACAATGTAGTATCAGTCAGAATATATACATATAAAAATAACTAACATTGTTTGTCTTTTCTCTCTCTAAAAGTTCATTAAGAGCATCCTCTTTTTCATGCAGCAACTTAACAAGTAGAGATACTTCTGGTTTCTCAGAATATGTTCTGAAATATGGTCATAAAGTGAGAATATATTTAAAATAATACTTACAATACAGTCACTAGATCAACATTAACTTTGTAAGATTGACTTGACTTGTCCCATTCAATGTAAGTGAACAGCTTGGATTTAGGAGAGCTATTCTCCAATACTACTGTAGGAAGACTAAATACTAATTCAATACAGCCTTTCATTGTAATCATGGAAGTGTAAGATAGCACTACTTTGAAAACCCAGTAATTTGGCAAGGTTACGTTGAATAGCTTTTACTTCTCCTCCAGTTATGACAAGATCTGCAGACACTTTAAGATGAAGCTCAGTACGTTGAGATTGAGTGTGTGGAGGAGCACATGGTATCTCAAAAATGGAGCGTTTTAAATAAGGAATGAGATGTTTATTTTCATATTCCTTTAAACACTTCCTTTCAGATTCATCTCCCAAAGCTTCAACTATAACTTGAAGTGCGTCATAGTTGAACCATGTGCAGTGTTTGGACAACTCAAGAAAAACATCAGAAATACTACCATCTCTTCTAAAATCAAACACCATTGGTTGGTTCTTGATCCTTTTCTGAAGAGCAATAACTATGTACAATAGACTGAAATAATTTTTGGGTCAACTTCACGTTTTATAAATGATTGTATAAGTTGAGCAACAAAAAACGTATAAGCTTTACGGACATCACGATTGTCATCCATTAGCTGGTTTTTCTCTGCCTCCTGGTCGCTCTCTGCCAAATCTTCCCAGTTTGGATATGAATTTTAGCTTTCTCTGGGGGCAAGGTGAAACATCACTGTTTTGTGGCAATGATGTCATTCTCTTTGAAAGATATTTCAATATTGATTCAGCTACAAAACGATCTTCCATTTTTAAGAAAGACTTCACCAATTCTTTGTAACTAGCTGCACTCCCATTCTTTCTTTTTCCCATGTCCACAACAACTCATTCTTCTTTTCTACATCACTTTTATTACTTTGTGAAATACTATGAACTCGTTCTGTTGATAAATTAAGACAATGACCAGCTGTTACATAATCATCATTCATATGTTGTGAGACCTCAATGAAAACTCCATCACACTCTTTATCTACTTCTTCATATGATAAACCATACTGACTGAATAGACTGGAAAGATCTAATGTAATTAAAAAGATATTACAATAATATTATATTTAAACAATATAAGTAATACTTAATAATATATATTCTTATTTAAATTAGCATATTTACTAATTATATGAGAGTTACCATTATACACTAATAGGTGGGGTCACTATCTCATTATAAAAAATAAAAATTAATATATTACTTTAACTAGTTGCTTTGTAATAGTAATAACAAGAAATTATATAATGAGTAATTTATATTAATATGGATTCCATAGTAACCACTTATGTAAACTACAAATTAGTTGTTAAAATAACAAATTAATTATTACAATGAGTAGTAAACTTTATAACTACCTTCATACAATGATACAATTATAGCTATCATATAAATAGCCCCGCCTACCAGTACTGTATGAATTTTCATACACTAAGTATATTCCAATTATGATATATACAAACACTGTTAGCGTCTTTGGATATGAATACTATTATAACTGTAATAGAATATTTCACTATTAACACGAAATGAATATGTAATATAACAATAAAAATGGAATGATCACAAAGTCACACAAGAACTACATTTACAAGTATACTCCACTTGGAATACTTTTGTTCATGTTAAGAATGAACATTAAGTCAGTGTTATAACACCTTAGAAGTCCACAAATTTTATCAGAAAATTAGGTTGCTAGTTATTTAGGAAAGTCACAAACTCAGAAATCCCACATAAAGTCTTTGCATTCCATGACCTGATTTCATGCATAATTTTCACATCGTTAACGAATGCTTGTACAGGCCTTCTCTAGCTTCAGTAAAAAAAGATCAGAAACTGTCAAAAATAGTAAATTAAGATATATTAAGAGACAGCGACAAAGAACCACAAAAGTATGACTCACAAAAATTTGGAACTACAATGCCATACCCAGATGACATTGTCATAATTGAAATTCCACTAAAACCAGTCATTCTCAATACATACAGATTATAACTATTATATAGACTATTGTAGAAGTACTGTTATATTGTGATGTGATAAATAAGGTTTATTTATTTCCATAATATATTATAGCTTCCTAATTCCTGTTTTCACATGCAGCATGGTCTCCAATTAAATGTCACACTTAAATTAATCCTACTAATTTTATTCTAACAATAATAGACAGAAAAAGTCTCATCATGTTGTCATTAACATACCACGATACTGGGCAGCTAATGTTGACAGCTCTGTAGCAAGATTCCTACCAACAATTGCTGCTGTCCACCAAGATCCTCAAGAATTCTAACAAGACAATGACAATGTGTCTGTATTTCCTCTACAGTCTTCATCAACTTCAATCCAGTTTAAATTCATTAGCTATGTCAGCAAAATTCTCGCTTCTCATAACAGACTCAGATATCAGCTTAACAGCAAATGCTTCCTCAGTAAATTTTGTCATACATCCTTGTAGAGCTGAACTGAGGTTGGCATGTTGAGAATTAAAGGTGTCAATAACGGCTTTCCTGTAGCTTTCGAGTGAGTCATCCATTGTGATCACAAAGAAGGTGGGGCTTGTAAATATTTAATTACCCTACCCTATTTAACAGCTATGAATAATATAAAACACGATATATTAGTCAAAAAATAAAGTAAAAAAATGTACTTAATGACACGTCCATATATAAAAAACAGCTAGTGGATAATAACAATGAATTATCATAATATAATATTATTAATTATAATAATTCAAAACTATTCAAGTGAGTGCCCCCTCGTTCTTCCTCTGTGATTGTAATCTCCTTTTTATTTGTTCTCTGTTGTAGACATATCTATTGTCTCCTACAGAAGTAGTCCTCAATCTGAATATAAGAATTAATTACAGTAACATCATTAACTATTACAACTAATAAACTTAAATACTACTCCCAGAGTACTATAAGTTAATTATGTACTGTATTAATTAAAATATTAAACATCATAGCTTCTATCAACTCTCCTATTTATAATGTTAGTTAAGACCCAGCAATTTAATACAACATTAACAATCTTAAAATCTTTTACAATAGGTGGAATAGGAATGAACACAAGATTAGAGATGGAATGAGGATAGGTACAGGAATGTTAATTAAGATGGGCTAGGTGGTGAAACTCCTCAAGCCTTTTCTGTAAGTTATATTATCTGATTTAATACAACTTTCCTTGTAGCAGTATCATGTGGTAATGGAACATTAATTAGGAATAAGGAATGAATGTTAAATATAGCAGCACATACCACAGTTTTTTAAGATCCACTTACAAATATGTACTAACAGAGTAGGTTAGCCTTTTGGTCTGGTAGACAAAATTTACAGCAGCAAACAAAAAACTTCAAAAATTTTATAGGAGAACATTTTTTTGTGACTACCACACCTCTATATCATGACTATATCATGTCTTCATAGGTCTCAGCTGTTGTTGCTATCATGTCATAAAAATTGTAGACAAGTGACGTATCAATTTCTTCTAGCAAAGATACAAAATGGTTGCCTCGTCAGCTGACCATTTACTGAAACATTGATGAAAGTATGCTAACTGTTGATCAAATGTAGTACATTGTGACCAATGGGAGAAAGAAGATGAAGTAGTTGGTGTAATGGTCAGTCTAGAAATCTGAACAAACAGTTTTTGTTTGGGACAACAATTGGTAATAGTGACTGTAAAAATATTCTTCGATGATCAGTGTTCCATTCTTTAAACCAGGTACAAAACGTCCTTAATTCTTGAACATTTGAAACTGCTGCAGTAATAGCTTCACCATCACCAGTAGCCATAGACTTAATAAAGGGAATCTCCCTCTAATTTACGTTGCTATGGTTACGTTTGCTAGAAACGTATTTTTAAATGCTAATTACCTACACTCAATGGTCACAATGGTCAAATCTTTACATGGCTCAAAGTCCCAGTGAAGAGATGATTGCTACTGTAGCTGCTAATGAAACATTATGATTTTGGAGATGTTTTAGCTCATCATGCAAGAATAGAAGCAAACCATTTGAGAGGAAAGAAGACAAGGATGACTTGAAAAGGCCACACTGAAAAATGCTTTTGTTTACACTTTAAAAATAACTATTGTTATTACCTCATCAATCATTTACAATCTCATTAATCATATTTTCTTTATTTACATCTATTGTTTACATCTATCAACATTCTTTTCCATCATTGTTTCTCATTTAATTCTTAAACAATATAACTTTTACCATCTCTCCTGATTTAAGCTCATTCACTGATCACTCTTTGATGGTAACACAAACAAGTCCATCAGCTCCTTTCATACTTAGCAAACGACTACTTTGCTGTATCCCAGTTGACTCCACATATGGCACAGGTTCCTGTTCATGCCAGACCAATTTCACACGATGATACTCAGGACGAGGATCTAAAGATATTGGTCTAGAGATCTAAAACACACAGATATACATGAATTAATCATATCAACTTTACTTTAGCTGGTACAATGGTTGGTTGATAGTTTAAATGACCAGCAAGTTTCTTCAATGCTGGTAACACAAACAAATGAAAAGTGACGGCAGCTGACACAGGATTACCTAAAATTACAAGTTATCATATTGACTAGATTATTGTTGTGTACCTGGTAAAGAAAACACGAGTTTTTGTATACTTCCTCTCATCACAGTAGCAAAAGTTGTTGGTTTCCTAATACAAGAAATAAATGTATAATATTATTTATATATATTACATTTTATTGTACCCTGGTTTCATGAAGACTCTACCAAAGTGGATAGTAGCATTAAAATCTTTCACTAGAACTGGCTTCAAGAGATCCTTTATAGATAAGAAATGGTAATACTATAAATGTGTCACGTCCATTGCATACCTTCTCTCCCATTGATACACCCCCAGAAGTAATTAATACATCAGCTTTGTCTAGACCCAGTGTAATTTGCTCTACTAATGCTTCTCTCCTATATATTGTAATGAGAAGTGGATGGAAGTGGTTAACTTACGTATCTTGTGCTATTCCGATATCAATTCCTTGGAAATCATATTGTTTAATAGCAGCAAGTAATGAATAACGATTACTGTCATAAATCTGACCAGGAACCAGCACTTTACCTGGATTAATAACCTAGATAGATGGATGGGACATACAGACAATGAATGAATGAATGGATGGATGGACAAACAGACAAACTGATTAATAGATAATAATCACTTCATTTCCTGTTGATAACACTGCCACTCGAGGAGTTTTATAGACAGTGAGTAATGTTACTCCAACAGATGCAGCTAATCCAATTTCAGATGGTCCCAATACACTTCCCTTTTCCAATACAATATCACCTTTGGCAATATCTGAACCCACGGGTCTAGAATAATATATAATTATAACTATGATAACTAGAGAAGTACCTAATATCTTTTCCTGGTTTCACTGAGGATAAGATCTTTATTTTTTTCTCTATTTTTCCCTGACAATAACAATAATTGTCATCTTAGCTTAGCACACCAAACACTTACATCATCAGTACTGGCTATTAACTCAGTATCTTCCACCATAACACAGCATCAGCACCATTAGGTAGAGGAGCACCTGTAGTGATTCGAGCCACACTCCAGAGACTACTGTAATACTAGACTAGTCAGACATGTCATATGTTTTTATGTAAAAATATTTACCATTTCACCAGCTGCAACTGGAGCCAAGACATCTCTCTCACCTGTTCCATCAGCACCTGTAAAGTTTTTAAATTATATCCCTAGCCTCTCTCCTTGAAGATGACTTACTAATAACAGCATAACCATCTTTTATGGATGCTGGAAAAGGAGGTAAGGGTTGACCAGCAATAATATCTTCTGCCAAGACACATTGTAAAGCATCTGATAATGTAACATATTGTTAACCTCTTCTAATATCCAACACAAAATAAAGAAACATACCTACAAGAGATTTCTGTTCTGTTAGTAGATGTGAGGGTGTATTCTGTGATATCACATGAAGTGCTTCATCCACTGATAACATAGGATATGGAGAATGACGTGGGCGCAGTGCCACTGGATGAAAATCCTCCTTTGCTAGAAACCAATATTTGTTAGACAATACAAGTTTTGTGTGAAATCACGAGTGTCATACTTCGTGTCCCTGTGTGAGTTTTAACATGTCCATGAGAACATGAATGATGTGAGATCATGTGAATGTCATGTGATTTGGACCCAGTCATTTCTTGATGTGTTTGGTGGACACGTTGATGTGATCCAGATAATAGATCTATATTTGTACTAAATTGTTCAGTAAAATAGCTACCTCTTAGACTTACCCAGAGCATGTGGTAGTGTTGGTCGTAGAATAGTAAAACATTCCTGTATATGTAAACAAGAAGATTAGATTTATTCTCTCTCTCACACACTCACACACACACACACACGCTATTCTTACTTCTGATCCCTTTTTGCTACCTGGTAAATTAACAATTAGAGAATTATTTCTAATACCACAAACAGGTCTATAAAACAGTTAGTCTTGTATTAAATGAGTTCAATAAATATGTTACCTTGACAACATTGCCATTGGTGTAATCTCTAAGGATTTACTGATCATAGCAGTAACCAAACCTGGAGCCTCTTTATCTAGTACTAGTTTAGTTGCCTAAGTATAACCTAATATGAAATAATATTTTATGTAAATACTACTTCTGGTGTAATGTCTCTTGGACTGAATCCTGTTCCACCAGTAGTGAGAATGAGACTTAAGTTTCTTCTATCACCCAATCAATTAAGACTTCCTAATTTGATGAAATCAATACTCATCAGTATATAGTTTCAGCAAGCCAACCCTTCCTTCTCTCTCAATGATATGCCCGAGGGGAGGAATAGTGGACTCTCTAAGATTACTGGTCATAATTACCTGAATAGCCTCCATTTGATCAGGAACACACTTACTAGTGACATCAACATTACTAATGTTCAGCCTATAAAATAATAATACGAATACTAGTTCAGGCCCATTCTCAGACACCAATGGTTTGGGATTGGAATTATACCAGTACTTACTCTTGCCAGTCAACAAGGAGTCTTATCAGATTTGGACCACTTGTATCTTCTGCCTCACCTTTGAAGCACCTGTCACTAACTACATTACATATATAAATAAAATGGACAAGAGTATTACATACACACACCTGTTAAAACTCCTGCTTTTCTCTTTGCCATACTTCATTAGTGGGGTCCTTCTTCCTGTGAGCCACACCTCCAGACAATGATAGCAAATGTTATGATGTATTTTGAGTGCTAATCTAGACAGCCTAAAATGAGAAGTCGTTTTTATTGGAAGGAAAAACATCTGTAATTGCACACTTGAATTTCTGAGAGTCAAATATCTGTGGTTCCATTTAAATAGTTTTTCAATTTCAATTTGAACAAAGGGCCGACTATCCTGTCTATTAATCTTACATCTCATATAGACAGTTTTTAAATGATTATTGATTTTTAATAATTGAGTGAATGATGTAATATATTGTAAGCCACAAGACATGTTCATGGTGGGATCCCACTGACCAATCAGATTACTTTATTTCTGATAATAACACATCCATTGTGCTTATCAAAGTAACACTATTTCATATTGTTCCTACAATACAATGTAGTGACTGGTAAAACCAGTTTCTCTAACAAGTTGCTCTAGTTTATATCTTACTGCGCATGCTCAAAATAAAACCCGGGAAAAACGTGGTATAAAAACAGTACAAATCTGCACTGTTCTTCTGTTTGACTGAATGCAGAGCTGGTGGATCCCTGGAGCCTAAACTAATGTTGTTATTTCTCAAAAGACTGATGACTATTTCAGACCATGCTCTTCACATTATATTCTGACAGGAGAAGATAAAAGTGAGTACCAGTACTTATAGTCTATGTTGTCAACTAGTATAGAGCTGTCTTCATTCTCTCCTTAATATTAGTGTGTTTATTAGTATAAAGTTATATTAATGATATGTCTTATGTATAACTGTAGTATTTCAATTAGTACATTAATTGTGAATGTGAAGCATCCTAAAAAGGAAATGCACTTTGTTAGAAATAACTAAAATAATATATATATTTGTGAGGGTTAAATATTGTTTTTGTTTTAAGATCATTTTTCTATGTATGTATCATTGCAATAACTGGTTTTAGCCCTTGATGGTTGTTTTTCTATCTTCCAGTATTTATATTTTATTTCTTCTATCTATAGGACGATGAAAACCCTGGATTTAATTGCATCACTTATCTCTGTTAATGTGCTCTATCATGTTGTGTACCACTCTGGAGTAGTTATGATTTTATTGAGGGATGTTGTATTGTTGGTTATTATTGGTAACCTGTAAGTCTGTTCATGTATGTAGTGTACACTGTCTCATGTATTGGGTAGTTGCATGATGGACAACATACATATGATGGACTAAAGTGAAGACTTGCATGCTAACATCACATGACAATATAGACTTCCATCTCCCTATGTTCTGTTACAAATCCATTTGTTGATGCATCGCTGTATCTAAGGGATTTGTTTGTGCTTAGTTGGGTTATCACTGTGTGTTCGCTTCGGTAGGAGTCATTTCTGGCCCACAGCTTAGCTTTGACTCTGACGATATCTGGGCCATCTAGTTTTTGTAGACTGGGCCACCACTTAGTTTTTATAGACCGGGTTATCTAGCTTTTGATAGGAGTGCATGATCAACAAGGTATCATGTGGTCCTAGTTTTCTTAGGTCTAGATAATTGATACATTTTGAGCATGTAGGTTAGTTTTTTGTGGCCCATCTACTTTTTACCCAGCTTTTTCTGGGCTACCTAAGTCTACCCAGCTTTTACTGGGTCTAGTTTTTCCCCAGCTTTTACTGGGTGTATTATGTCCGCATACACCTCTGTATTATTTTATTTTATTTGTTGTTGTTGTTGTGCTTGTCTTGTCTTGCTTGTCTTCCTTCAAAACTGTGAGTTACCTTGTCTTTTTGTTTAGTAACTGTACGTTATGTGACATTAACTGTACTACTACATTATATAACAGAACTAAGCACTAATACAGTTCATTATAAGGAGATGGAAGTCCTAATATATAATGTATTGTAGAAACTAGTGATACCTTTGTGTACCCGTAGTACATGAGGACTAGTTTCTATTACTCTATTGTGTATATTGCTGTTGCTGCATTGCACTGTGAGCATTAGCTTCAAGAGTTTCTTCAATGGAAGCTTTTCTGATATTGCTTCTGAATTAATTGCTATGATCATATATCAATTCATCATCTTCAGATTAGTATTGAGTTATCATTAGTTTTGTAATATTTCATTGACTATTGATGACTTACAGAGAGCTCTAAAGACAGCTTAATGCAAAGATAGCACAAGGCATTCATTATTTATTGAACATGGGCATTTAAAGACAGCTTATCATAATAACTAAAGAGAATATTATTGAGGTCAGGTCTTGGGTATTTAAAGACAGCTTATCATTATTAAGCTAAAGATAGCTTAGCATTATTGGACTAAAAGACAGCCTACATTAATGAGTTTGGACATTCAAGACATTTACATATTGGGGCATATATAGCGTGTGCTATTAAAATTTCACGTATTTTACGTTTGGCATTTATTTTGAAGCAATTTTGTTGGTTTAATTGAGCATTTAAAGACAGTGTGTATATGTTTCATTTTCTTCTCAAATATGACCTATTTTTGAAGATTGTCTCACATTATACTGACATTGAGTAATTTAAGACAGCTTAATTTTCTAGTTTATTTCCAATTTTTGAACTTTTCATGAATATAAATTTTGTATTGCTTTGCATATTTCTAATTTAATGAGCTTTTCATGAGTCACTATCTTCGGGCCTTATTTATTTTAGTTTATTTTCTATATCTTCCATTCATTCTTGTGGACACAGGTTTGTTAATGAAGTAAGTTATTGTGATCTAAATTGTCATTACTGTCCAGCTATTATTATGTTCTTATTTTCTAATACTGTATCAAGAAGTTCTTTAAAGTATTTTACTATGTTGAGAATTCTACCATCATTCAAGAACTACCATTGATCAAGGAACTTCCAGTGAGTTTTAAATACATTTTACTATGTTGCTTTGGATAGAAAAGAGAATTCTACCATCATTCAAGAACTACCATTGATCAAGGAACTTCCAGTGAGTTTTAAACACACTTTACTATGCTGCATTGGATAGAAAAGAGAATTCTACCATCATTCAAGAACTACCATTGATCAAGGAACTTCCAGTGAGTTTTAAACACACTTTACTATGTTGCTTTGGATAGAAAAGAGAATTCTACCATCATTCAAGAACTACCATTGATCAAGGAACTTCCAGTGAGTTTTAAACACACTTTACTATGTTACTTTGGATAGAAAAGAGAATTCTACCATCATTCAAGAACTACATTGATCAAGGAACTTCCAGTGAGTTTTAAACACACTTTACTATGCTGCATTGGATAGAAAAGAGAATTCTACCATCATTCAAGAACTACCATTGATCAAGGAACTTCCAGTGAGTTTTAAACACACTTTACTATGTTACTTTGGATAGAAAAGAGAATTCTACCATCATTCAAGAACTACCATTGATCAAGGAACTTCCAGTGAGTTTTATAACATATTTAATTGTGTTGGATTGGATAGAGAAAAGAGAATTCTACCATCAATCAAGAACTACCATTGATCAAGGAACTTCCAGTGAGTTTTAAACACACTTTACTATGCTGCATTGGATAGAAAAGAGAATTCTACCATCATTCAAGAACTACCATTGATCAAGGAACTTCCAGTGAGTTTTAAACACACTTTACCATGTTACTTTGGATAGAAAAGAGAATTCTACCATCATTCAAGAACTACCATTGATCAAGGAACTTCCAGTGAGTTTTAAACACACTTTACTATGTTGCTTTGAATAGAAAAGAGAATTCTACCATCATTCAAGAACTACCATTGATCAAGGAACTTCCAGTGAGTTTTAAACACATTTTACTATGTTGCTTTGGATAGAAAAGAGAATTCTACCATCATTCAAGAACTACCATTGATCAAGGAACTTCCAGTGAGTTTTAAACACACTTTACTATGCTGCATTGGATAGAAAAGAGAATTCTACCATCATTCAAGAACTACCATTGATCAAGGAACTTCCAGTGAGTTTTAAACACACTTTACTATGTTGCTTTGGATAGAAAAGAGAATTCTACCATCATTCAAGAACTACCATTGATCAAGGAACTTCCAGTGAGTTTTAAACACACTTTACTATGCTGCATTGGATAGAAAAGAGAATTCTACCATCATTCAAGAACTACCATTGATCAAGGAACTTCCAGTGAGTTTTAAACACACTTTACCATGTTACTTTGGATAGAAAAGAGAATTCTACCATCATTCAAGAACTACCATTGATCAAGGAACTTCCAGTGAGTTTTAAACACACTTTACTATGTTGCTTTGGATAGAAAAGAGAATTCTACCATCATTCAAGAACTACCATTGATCAAGGAACTTGCAGTGAGTTTTATAACGTATTTAATTGTGTTGCATTGAATAGAGAAAAGAGAATTCTACCATCATTCAAGAACTACCATTGATCAAGGAACTTCCAGTGAGTTTTAAACACACTTTACTATGTTGCATTGGATAGAAAAGAGGATTATACCATCAATCAAGAGCTACCATTGATCAAGAAACTTCCAGTGAGTTTTAAACACATTTTACTATGTTGCTTTGGATATATAGAAAAGAGAATTCTACCATCAATCAAGAACTACCATTGATCAAGGAACTTCCAGTGAGTTTTATAACGTATTTAATTGTGTTGCATTGAATAGAGAAAAGAGAATTCTACCATCATTCAAGAACTACCATTGATCAAGGAACTTCCAGTGAGTTTTAAACACACTTTACTATGTTGCATTGGATAGAAAAGAGGATTATACCATCAATCAAGAGCTACCATTGATCAAGAAACTTCCAGTGAGTTTTAAACACATTTTACTATGTTGCTTTGGATATATAGAAAAGAGAATTCTACCATCAATCAAGAACTACCATTGATCAAGGAACTTCCAGTGAGTTTTATAACATATTTAATTGTGTTGGATTGGATAGAGAAAAGAGAATTCTACCATCAATCAGTGATTTTTTCTGGTCATATTGGATGAAGAACACTACAACTGATCAAGACTCAATCCAGTATATACAGATAAGTTTTTTACAATATCTTCTACAGGACATCATGCACAGATTGATCAACTCCAAACATTTTGAAGTACATTATATTTAATTCATATATCTCTTCTCCTTCCAAACAATGTGGACAACAATCTATACTACCTCCACATGGTGTTGTCTGGGGTCCTAACAGTTCTTGTAGGAGGACTTTGAGATGCTAAATCTACTACAACAGACAAAAGAACTGCTTAAAATTTAAGACTAATTTTTCTAACAACCTTTTGAACTTTTATGATATGAAGTATTATGACTCCTAATTACAGAGGTTACTAACTGTATGATCTGTTCCTACATGTTAACAATAAATCATTTCGATTATTCCCTTTGTAAAATGTAATTGTCATAATTTCACTTCTCCTTTCTCCAATATATATTTGTATTATTATTGTCTATTAAACTCTTACTAGTAATATCAAAATATTATGTCAATCAATTCACGTTCTCTATTTCTAATTATGTTCATTAAATTTTCTTCTTTGTACCTGCTCTTTTTGCTTCTAATTTGTGATTCATCTATTCTTGTATGATTGAAAAAACTACCACTAGTACTTTTTCAGTTCTTACACAGTTTAACTCACTCACAACAACAATCATGTTACTTTACTGGCCACTTTAAATATTAAGAGGTCTCTATTAGGACACCCCTAGAGCAGATACTGGTAATTATTAATACATTACAGAATTAAGCCAATAGCCATACCATCAGATTATGACTGACTCTATCTCATCACAACATTATTTTATGATACATAATTATGTTAATAGTTAAATATTGATAACATAATTTAACAACTACAGCTATCAGAGTTCATCTTTATTATTTAGTGATGCTCTTCATCAGCGAGTTCAGGATGTAAGAACTCTAATAATTGAAAAAATATTAAATGTGTTCTATTTTTAGTAAGTGTACTCACTTGATTTAGCCTTTGCTTCATCTAAATATAGTAACAAAAAAGTTATAAAAAAGTTTAAAGAATTTAAAAAGTAATATACTACAGATTATAGTAAGTGTCTAGAGTGCAAGTAATGTTTGGACTTTATTTCTTAATCCTAAATGTATTACTATCTTATGAAGTATAGTTATAGGCAGTCTTAGACCACAGTACCTTGACCTTGACGTACCTGATATAGGGATCTTGTAGATTAAATAACTGTTATTGCAAATCCAATAACAATCTCTCTGATTGGTCTCAAAAATGGAAGAGTGTTTCTTATTTGTATTGTAGCTGTTCTAAATAGACCCATACTATCAACTCTCCTGTGGACGGAAAAAGACATGGGGTGTGGTTAAAATGGCTGTTTTATATTGAACCACGATTACTAGTTCCCATTGCAGTCACAGAACAATAATGTTCACATATATTACTATACATATAACTTACAGATTCTTCCTACTGCCACCAAATATTTCTGTAAAACAACGAGGAATCAGAAAACCACAACTTCACAAAGTAGGCCTAAATAATTTACTGAAGTAAACGGAGACAACTCAAAGTAACAAAATGACACGCCCACAACTTTCTCACATTGTGGTGTCAGTTGTAAGGAGCTACAACTAACTAAAACAATGGTATTCATCAATCGTATGCGTCTCCGTATTTTTTTATCAGTTTTTCAACTTTTCTTTACTATTCCTCTGAGAATAATCTTCAATAAACCTCTCTCTAGACTCTCTCCGTCTAAAATTAAGAAGATATTGGATGGCATTATGCAAGGCCCCATAGCTCACCGGTAAAGTACAGTAATATTTTAAAAATAAAATATAATTTATTATTTTATATAATTATTTTCTTGTCTTTTCATTATTTATAGAGGTGGAATACCAGAAAATACATTAACTGGCTTTCATTATCAAGAGCATTAGGAGCATCTACTATTGAAGTCAGCAAATATTTCTTTTCATTGCAACTTGATTAGTTCAAGTTTAGGTAGATCTCCAGTTCACTAAAGATGGCCATCCAGTTCTGCTACATGACTGGACAGTGGATAGGACCAGTGATGGCTCTGGTTTTTTAAAAGATTTAACGCTAAATGAAGTGAAAATGTTAGACGTTGGTCATAATATGGGTCAGTTTGTACGACTGGTAATATGATACAATATTTTGTTTTATATTAATAGCCACACTGAACAACTATTCCTACTCTATATGAGACAGTGGAAGCATTGAAACAACTTGACATGTACATGTTCTTGGAATTAAAAAGTGGTGATACTCTAGTAAGACATTCTACCCACCACAAAATGATAATGACTGGAGTAACAGTTACTATTTTAACTCTTATCATTATAGACCGTGCCTACAGTATTGAAACTATTCAATGAAGATCCTCTCTGTATAATCGTATTATTGTTATTACATTCTTTCCTAATATCATCTTCAAGGTGTATTCATGATTTCCTTTATCTGTAATATAGTTTAGCACATCTATTAAATAAACAATTATGCTAACCTTACTACAACAACTAAACACTGATATATATTATCTACTTCATATTAATGTATTTTCTATATCAACAGTTAAGACAGCATGATATGAATATTGTTACTGGTCTGGTTGTCAGAGGCACACTCTTATCACGATCTCCTGATGGTCAAGTGTATTATACGCAAAGGTGGGAAAGTACGATGGCTGAACTATTAGAGAGAATAATGTTCAAGTACTTGACTGGCTATTTATGGAAGATATTAGGTGTCGGGTTATTATTACTCACAAAGATGACATCTTAAGTAAACGGTATTCTTGTTGATTTACTTAATAGAATAAACGAACCTTTGTCTCTGTAATATAGGTTTAATTTAGAGTCTTATCGTAAAGAAGGCACTGCCGTGGTAACCTGGACTGTGAATTCTAGAAACGAGAAAGATCATTTTCATCACGTTCTGAAGTTACCTTACATGACAGATTACCTAGAGGAACTGGATCAAGAGTCTTACCAGAATACATAACTTTGATTTAACATATTATTACATTATTTATTTCCATCATTATCATCGGTAATAATAATGTTTAATATAATTTATAATGATAATTTATTTATTTAATTATCAATTCATATCCATTAGGTTAATTTTTGTTTATATCATTAAGGAGCCACACCCTCAATATTAAATTTTCTTTTAGTTAAATATCCGTCGTCAAACCGGCTCATCAAACAAGATTTATGGTGAGAGCATTCCAGCATCACTAAGTCAGACGATGAGATGAAATGAATGACATTGTAAAATAGTCCGTTTAAAACAATGGAAGATGCCGGCGAGTGCATAATGGATATGACTTTCTTATTGAGACGACTGGCGACTCTCTATTACTTTCTGATTCGTCTCTTTTGGGCTACATTATGTGGGTTAAGATGCCCTCAATATCCAGCTCAGAGGATGCAGAAACTACGGGAAGCAATGTCTAGAGGACCTATTTCACACAGGTCAGTTAATCACATTATTGTATGTACTATGTTATAATTATTATTGTTTCACAATAGAGGAGGAATTCCTGAAAATACAGTAGAAGGATTCCAATATTCTCGAACTGTGGGAGCTAGTGTTGTAGAAGTTGATCTAGTTTTACAAAAGATGGACATCCAGTACTTTTTCATGATCCTGTTGTAGACAGAAACAAGCAATGGTACTGGATGGCTACATGAAATGACTTTGAAAGAAGCAAAGACGTTAGATGTTGGTGTGAAATTTGGGTAAGATTAATTTTACGAAATGTTGTGTCATTAATTGGCAAGCAAACACTTTATGTTCAATTAGATTTATATATTTTGTATTTTTAGTGTCTCTGGTGCTAGAATTCCACTCTTGAAGAAGCAGTAACAATGATAAAACAATTAGGACTATTCATGTTATTAGATGTCAAAGGAACACAGAAGAAGTATGTGTACTATATTACACATTAATTATACCACTTTATGATAAACTCTAAGACATTTCAGTTTCATTTTCATAATTATTGTTATATTCTCATTATAGACAGTACTCCCACTGGAGACATTGTTCAGTAATGATAATACACTTTATGACAAAATAGCAGTTGTGTTCATTTTATCCTGATGTTATTTATGCAGTGAGTGTAGAATACTAGTATAAAATAAATTTCAATGCACTCTTTCGAATTCTTTCCTTAAAAAGTTAAGACAAAAAGATCCCAATATATTATGTGGAGTAGCTTGTTGTAGTACAGAATTTTCTCACTATCCAAATAAAATTCCACGTTTCTCTCAATGCTGGAAGCAAACCATTGCTACATAGGATCAAGAGTATTTTATTGGATTCTTATAAACTGGGTATGTAAAAGTCCTCCATGTTGCTATATTGTTTACCTAACAAACATGATGTCATAAATAATAGGTAAGAAAAACAATGTTATATATTCCAACTATTTTCTTAATTTAATGATGCAGGCTTTCAGCTATGAAGTTCATGACAAATTATGGTATAGTTGTTGCTGCATGGACTGTGAACACACCTATGGAGCAGCAATATTTCAAAAATGACTTCCAAATACCCTTTATGACTGACAATGTCACATCTGATATGTATAGTTGAACTTTTTTTATAGTTGAATATTGTCCATGCAGTGACAATAATATATTGTGAACTACAGATCTAGTATCATTAATTTTTAGCATTATGATTTTATTATTTTTTATAATAATAATTATATTTTTATTATTTTTAGCAAATAGACTGCAATGATACATGCTGTGCTTGTAGATTTGAAGACTCCTTGGCACAATTATAAAATTGAAGTTGTATGATGTTTCACTGCCTAAGCTAAGCAATAATAATAATATCTATGTCCTTAAATATGATGTGTGTGTAAATTAATACCAACTTAATGTGAATTGTAATGAGACAGTTCTGATTCATTCTTACTTTTTAATGATCATAACATTAGTCATTGATGTCAATTTTCCTCTTATACAAACGTCAATGGCAAAATCTTCCTCTTATACTAAACATCATGGCAAACTCTTCCTCTTATACTAAACATCAATGGCAAACTCTTCCTCTTATACCAAACGTCAATGGCAAACTCTTCCTCTTATACTAAACATCAATGGAAAAATCTTCCTCTTATACTAATCATGATGAATCAACATCTTATTTCTAATTGGGATTTAGGTAATAAAATAAATTAGCTGACATATTCAGAGAAAGAGAGAAAGATTTCAAGCTATAACATTGTGTTAGTGAGGATTAGTTCTTTGTGCTATAGTTCTTGTATTAAAAGGACTGTTTGGAAAGTGAAGGGAGATGTGGTTGGTACAGCATGTGCTGGATGGATCATATGATGATGTCGTGACTGAAGGATAAAGGAGACTAAAAGAGAAAGACAATAACAATAATATAATTATTATTACAATATTAATTAAGCTGTAATATAAATAATTATTATTATAATATTATTAAGGGCAGTATATTACAACAATAATAAAGTGCAATAATTAATTAGTTTATAACAATATTAATTAACATGTAGTGTATTAGACAACTTACTTTTCTAGAGGGTTCTCACTAACTAAAGAGAAGGAAATGTTTGTGAGATGTGAGTAGGTACTTTCATTGAGTGTGATAACGAGGGAGACCTGAGCTTAAAACACTAGAAATATGAGGATTGTGATGCTCTCTTGTAATAGTGGTTGCTAGGTAGTTGAGGGAGTGTTAAAGTATTGGAAGAGGTACCACTTGTTGGCATAAAGTATTGTTAGTTTTAATAGGTACTAAATACTATAAAAAATAGTTAACTATACATTAATTGTGTGTTATTATTTTCGATACTTACATTTTCTCGTTGTTTGGGTTTTGAGTGTTGTAGTGATAAGATTTCTAAAGAAATGATATAAACAATTTATTGTATATAGAGTAGAGTAATTACAGGACAAGAGCTATGTAATATGATGTAATAATAGTGTAATGTACCTGTGGTTGTGGGTGTGTTCTGTGAGGAGAGGCAAGTCAACTTTCCAGTAGATAGGTCAGGTTGAATTATGGGTGGAGCTTTCAAATGTATTTTAGCTTTCCTTTCTGCTTCTCTATTGACCCAATATTCAATACATTAATACAGAATCATCACTGTTACCTCAAATCCTTAAAGAAAGGATGCCTTAAAGCTCTTAGCAGTAAGTCTATACAAAACTATAGAGTTAGGAGTCTATTACATTAGTGGTCCTACCTGTCATCTGGATCATACATACATAGTTTAGTTATTAGATCAATGCACTGTTTAGAAGCATGTCTTAGTAATGGAGATATCCCTGTAGCATGCTTATATGGAAATTGAAGTCCATACTTCGAGATTGGCTATAAGAAAGTGCATATATTAATTTATTTGAAAAATTTTTACTTACATTTTTCTAAATTTATCTAAAACCTCGGCAGAAGGAGATCCAACAATTTCGTGAATTTTTGAAATCTGGTCTAACTCATTTGAACCAGGAAAGAGTGGTCGTAGACTTTAAAGAGACACATAGAAATGAAAAGACAATGTACTACTGACATGACATACCTCATGAGCTCGAACAGAACGCATCCAATACTCCACATGTCCATTTTGTAACCATAGTGACCATCTGTTAGTAGACATTCTGGTGCTCTATACCTAAAATGTTTGGAAGATCAGAGGTACAGTGAATGGGCAGTTACCAGTTTACACATCTTGTAGATATGTATTCTGTATATGGTAACTTTGAATACATGCTCTTACAAGAACCAAAGTCAGCTAATTTTAACACATTGTCCTATAAATAAAACAGATGGATGATTTAATGCGTTATAAACTGTTTAAAAATAGTTGTACTTTGATGAGAATGTTTTCAGGTTTGACATCTCTGTGAAATATTCCATTTCGATGCATATGGTAAATAGATTTACAAAGTTGATACATATATAATTTAACTTTGGACTCGGAAGATGACTTCTACGATCTGTAACAAAATTACAAAGCTCTCATGGAGTTAATGCCCTTTTGCAAATACCTTTAATTAGCTCATAAATATTCATATCCATGAGTTCCAAAATGAGTGATAAGGTACCCATTGTATCGGTCACTAGAAGGTGAGTGGCATATATCATATATAAGGTAATAGCAATGTATGAAACTTACAAGACGGACTTCTTTGAGTTCAAATAACATTAGAATGAGGATTAGGCGGCGAAGAGCTGAATTTCTCGTAGATTATTTACTTGTTCAATGCTAATATCACGTACATTAAAAATATGATGCACCCAGCAAATTTAAGAGTACATTTACCTGGTATATTTTTGTTTCATTCTTTTACAAGCGTAAAGCTTGCCATCCAGAAGACTCTGGCATTTGAGAACTTCTGAGAAGTCCCTTCACCCATGTTACCTACAATTCGATAATCTAAAAGGAATAACTCTTAAAAATTCTGTTGCTAGGTAACACAATGTATATGTAATGGATGCTATAATTAGGATGGGAGTGAAACACATTGTTCTTAAGGTTGTTTTGTCATCTGATATTTGTTGGAATTCAAAGCAGGTTACTTTAAAAATTAAACCACAACATTAAAAAAAAGAATATTAGGACAAGAACACATAGAATATGGAGACTGTGAAATAAGATGATATAAAGGTACCTAGCTATCTGTCAACAATCTTTTATAAAACATCTACAATAATACCTAAATAGTCTATCTTTTTATTAGTATACAAATTCAAATAACAACACACTTCAATATGCTACAATGGTTGCCACTGGAACCAGTGCAATCAAGTTTTCTGTCTCCCTGACAGTCTTTCAATTACAAAGATTCTAACCTACCCCCAGTCAATGGTAGTTCTCTGGCATCTTTTAACAACTTTCTCTTTGCTCTGTCTCTCCTTCTCCTGACAAATTTTCTAATTTTTGTTTATCAACTAGTCCGTTACTAAGGCGTATCTAAGTTAATTTTAAGCCACGCCTATTTATTAGCAGAAATCTTGTAATTTACAAGTATGCTAAGACTCTTTCATCCACTTACTTTGCATACTACCCGCTTTTGCTCTCTGCATTTTTGACAATCTTTACTGATATTGTACTTGTCAAGTGGTAGTCGTGACACCATTGCAAATAAAGCTGACTGCGTCTTTTTTATTTGTTATTAACCTTTCATATGATGTCATTTGTTGTATGAATATTATTTATAATCAATGAATGCTATTAGTACTAGAGTCTATTCTTGGCCAGTCTGAAGTAAAGCTTATATCGAAGGGTTGGGCTTTTCTTTGAACCACACCCTCGATATGTTGTCTCTGGCTCGAAGGAAATTGTATCACTCGAAAGTACAGACTTACTTTTCAATGTTTCATTTTCAATAATCACTGAGTCTCAGAATTCTGTATTTATAAATGTTAGCACAGATGGCAAGAAGCTTAATTGACTGACCACAAAGATGACAGTCATAGCTATCATGCTATATGGTTAAGACATCATTGTCAATGTCCAGAATGCATGGCCTCCACTGGACAGAGAACGATTCCACTTAACTTTTTACGTGGTGACTAAAGATATCAACAGCAACAATTGACGGTATACAGTTCCTAATAAATTAGAGAGAACTTAATAATTCAGTTAGTAAACAACTGTCTTACTGTGTGTATGTGTGTGTACTAGAAGGGGTGGAGAAACATTTTGATTTTGGGGGGCACCAAAAGGAGGGGGTCTGGGGGCACAGTCCCCCAGAAGCTGAGGAGTGTTTTTTGCTTTCTCGCTTACAATTCATTGTATATGTAAATACATAATTAAAATGAATGTGGTAAATATTCAATTGCTACAATTATAATTATTATAATTACAATGAGTGTTTTTCATTGTTTCTCTACATATTGCATAGTTCAGTGTAAAAATTTGGGGGGGGCACATGCCCCTGGTTTCCCATAGGTTCATTGCCACTGTGTACTATATAACATGATGGTATTTCTTACACAACTGTTCAGCCATTTCATTTAACATGTGCACAGTACAGTCTGACTTGAATTATATGGAGTCAGTCTAGTATTCACATATGTACTTTCTTTTCATAGATGACAAAATTCTTATTAATTGGAGTACAGAACATAGATATCATTCGGGGTTATATCAACACAGAATGGTTAAAAAGTAATGCTTACTCCAGAGCTGTGTTAGAGCGCGTAATGCGGCTATGGAACCAACTACTGTAGCAGTAAGTAAAGATAAATTTGTATAATTAATAATGTTTCTCTGTAGACTTCCATTCCTATAGTTGGGTATCATGATGTTATGGAGTCAGATGAGTGGCTTTTGGAGGTAAAACTTTGGGCCCATTTTATTTATTAGTATTCTCTGTTTGAAGGTGGTATATTATCTCAATAATGAAGGATTGTGTCTCCTACTGATGTCCCCACAAGATGATGAGATTAATTAAGGTAGGGTCATACTCAATACAATGTCGAGTTGTATTTGGTATTGTTAGTTAGGGAATAAAATCTCCTTTATTCAAGAAACAATTTACGGATTGGTATGACCCAACATGACATAGTTGTATTTCATTACTACTTTTATATCTTAAGACATTTGACGTGAGAAGTGAACACAATCCTATCAACATTGCTTATACTGATATAAGTTTGGGTTACCCATATGGTACTTAGCTATGGGACCAAGCATACTACCAATCTCCACCTGGTTTACAATTGCTTCATTGTCTCAAGTTAGCAAGTTTTTCGATAACAATCTAGTTTATTTATTATATAGATTTGATTCTTGTGTTGAAGGTGGTGAGACTCTTCTTTTAGATGTGTATCCTGTCGTGAATGAAATGAGAAAAAAATATCCTAAACAATTCATACGCTGGACTAGAATACCAGCAACGTTCCAGAAAATTCACTTTGAGAGGTGGATTCATTAATATCTATCTGTTTAAATATTTATATATAATATTTCATTTAGAGATAATCCGTAAGATGATATATCGGAGACCACATATTGTTTTAGATAGAACTGGCAGAGTAAGACAAACAGAGGTAGTCATTACGAATACTTTATGTTTGTATTTATTTATAGTTTTAAAGTGAATTGGTCTCCATATTTTGAAGGACCTCTAGCTACTCCAGAGGTAAGTGAAAAGATGATGCAAATACTAACAAATAGTGAATGTTATGAAAACTTAAGAAATCATAGAAATCTAATGACCAAGTAAAAAGAGAGAAAGTAAAAAATTAATTTAATGCTTACAAACTTCTAGCAAAGTAAAAAAATGTATAGATTATATTACCAGCTATTATATAGTATTATATTACCAGCTATTATAATAGTATTATTATATTACCACTATTATATAGTATTATTATATTACCAGCTATTTATAGTATTATACTATAGCTATTTATTATATTAGTACCAGCTATTATAATAGTATACTAATATATTACCAGCTATTATATAGTATTATATTTACCAGCTATTATAGGTAACAGTATTATTATATTACCAGCTATTATATAGTATTATTTATATTACCAGCTATTATATAGTATTATATTAGCAGCTATTATATATAGTATATAGTATATTTATACCAGCTATTATATAGTATTATTACATTACCAGCTATTATATAGTATTATTTATATTACCAGCTATAGCTATAGTATTATTATATTACCAGCTATTATATAGTATTATATACCAGGCTATTATATAGTATTATATTAACCAGCTATTATATAGTATTTACAGCATTATAAGATGAAGAGTTAAATATTATCTTTTGTAGCATGATAAGTGGAGGAGTATTATGATGGGGCCTATTGATTATCCTATATAGATGAGATGTTTTAATACTCGCCATTAAAGTGTAGGAGATGTATTTCATAGTATTCAACATTTGAGAGACTCTTTCTAGCTGATACATCGTCTGTCTCCTGGGGGAACTATTGTCGCTCAATAACCACGAATTTACATGGAGAGAACATCCTTTGTTACCAACAATGGAGAAAGGCAGTTGAAAGTTAGCAGCAATTATAATTGTATTAAATGATTATGTTCTCATTTACTTAGGGTTGTTATATTAATATTGATGAGTTTTATAGTAAAACTTAATGTATTATCACGTCAGCTGGGAAAAACAAGAAATTTACGAACAAACACGTTTTTAAACGGATCATCGTATTTATAAAGAAAATATAGGTTACAGAATAATTACTTGCTATCATTGAACGTAATTTATGATAGTTAAGTTAATTAAACTACCCATTCATTATTAACTACCCCGTGTTCCTCATTGGCTTTAGAGATCTATTTTGCTGGTAGTATTCGAGCTGGGAGCGCTGATGCTTCCTTATCATCGTATCGTTCTGTTGCTACAGAAATCGGTACAAGTTCTAACAGAACTGTTAAGTAGGGACCCATCAATGGACGAGAAAGGTTACATAAGAGATAAGCTGTGAATGATAGTGTATATTTTTCAGTGATAGTTACTGGACTGATAAAGAAATTCACGGACGTGATATGGATGGTTACGGAGTTCACATGTAAAGAAATTGCTTGTAATTAATTTTAATAGCTATTCAATTGCTATAGTCCTCTGGTTGCCGAGGTAACCCAACCCTCTTTGGGAGTTGGATATGAAATTGGTAGAGCTATTGAAATGAACAAGAAAAATTCTTTGGTCTTTTTAGAACAGAGTCTGGAAAGACGTAAGTCATTTTTGATTTATTTTGTGTCTAGAGACATTATTCTGTGTTTTGATTCTTAATGTTTTTTGAAAGTTTGTAATAATTGTATTTTTTAAATGATGTTGACTGTTTATATGGCTTCTCAGTTTAGTACCAGTATTAGAATAGAGTCCTTACAACATTGACTTTGAAGAACTAATAAACATCAACGTTGAAAGTCCATTAGAAAGAGTGATAATACACATGTACATGCTATTATAAATACAGTATAATGATGATTTATTTAAATTGATTTTAAAAATGTTTAGTTTTAGTGTACTAAAAAATCAAAAACACTACATTAGTATATGTTAAATACTTTTTAAAGAAGTAAACTATAGTATTATAGATTATTGTTGGATTTCTTCAAACTTAATTTGACAGTGGCTAATATAAATTACTTTTCATTTGCTACTTTGATAATGTATTGTAAAGTTATTTGGACATTATAATTATTATAATTTATGATCTTTTTAGAGCTGTCAGCCATGATACGTGGAGCAGAAAATGACACAACTTATAACAGTTAAGGATTACAAACCTGAAGAGATTGAACAAATATGGGAAAAGTACTTTAAGAATAATTCAATGTTTATATGAATTGAAAATAAAATTAAATGCTGTTTAAACATTTTTATAGAATAGCCTCATACCCAGGATCTGATGACTTCTGGTATGAGTCTAACTACAAAATGGACTGGTATAAACATTAAGACTTGTGAAGCAATATTTGATGTCATCTGACTGAACCAGGACCAAATCTCAGTTCTTTATCAATTGTTTCAGCTGACAATGTTCCATCTATACGTTCACAATTTTGTTTAAAAACTGAGTATGCACTCAAGTTGCCTGGTTTCCTACGACTTCTTTAAGAGTAGCATAGATAAATAAAAAAGCAGATGCTATCAGAAAAACCACACCAAACCTCAATTTCGATAAAGAAACCCAAATAGCAAACACCAGAGTAATACTTTCAGACATATTATCCACAACTTGAAGGTACAGTTGAAGACAAGCGGAATGTCTCTAGCAGTTGTGATGTTCTTTGGTTCATGTGCTTGTAATACAGGATCATGATATCTTGGAGCATTATCAGGTGCACAGGGTGTGGTTACGACTTCTTGAGATGTCTGATTCTCTTTATTACGTCTGTAAGCTGAAAGTTTTTCCTGTATATCTTTGTATGAAGAAGAGGAGGCATCCTGTTTCTTCACTACTAGGGTTAAAATAAACCTTGAGCCACACCTCCAAGCATGTAATCATATCATTGTCCATGAAAATTATTGTATACATTGATAAAAAAAAATTGTGATAGTCTCATAACGTTAGGAATTACACAGTATATTTTAGTATTAACTACTTGATCTCACAAATGTTAAGGATTTATAGCTAAAAAACCCGATCAATCTGATGAAGCTCTTTAGATAACTCCTCATGAAAAATAAATTGTGGACCAGCGGAGGACGATGGGTGACAAAGAGTTCCAGTATGCCAGCCGACCACCAGAAAGCCATTTTTTGTGCTAATAGCAGAAACAGTGCATCACTGTTCTCTTCACTCATATATTCAATATGTCAGAGAGATTAGCCTAGAGATTTAATGTACAATATGAACTGGTTAATAATAGTCACCTTAGTAATAGTAGAATCAGGTAATGTAGTTAAAAATGTCTCTATTGTAGTTGTCTGGATGACAATTCTATCTACAAGTCCCTAAAGTGTTAAAATAAACCAAAAGATTTAACATATCTTTCCCTGATACTTTTAATTTTGAAAGCTTTCTTTTCTTAAATAAGGAGGTGCAAGGTTTGGTTTAATTGCAGGGTTATACCCTCGTTTACCACGATTTAACAAATTGAAGTAAAAGTTATCTTGAATTGGGACCTCTTGCGCTACTTTAAAATATCTCTCTGACATTAGTATTCCAGTTTGATCAGAAGACAAGTCTACATATTGAAACTGAGCCTCAGAGCGTCCTTCTTTGAGAACAGAAGATGAAAAAATACCACCTAACAAAAGAATAACTATTAACAACACAATTTGTTTGTCTATAATCACTAACCTAGTTAATGATTGTAGCTGTTCTAAAGGTAGATTTTGGAAAGTTTGTTTTTGTTCTTCCATTGTCATACTCTCGTGGTATTTGTCTAGTTTGTCAGGAGAAACTATTACCGACAAATGTTTCTCATGAAAAGCTGTGAGGTACTTTTCGAGTTTACCCGAGTCAGTGATACCAGATTCTACCACTGCAATATTTTAGACCAGTATTCCTAACAAACAATTCAATCACACACTATACTTCATTATAGCACCTGGCATAATTTGGAAGATATAACATAATTTGATCCAACAAAGCAGATCTATAAAACAATAAAGGAATGATAATTGTACTAAATTGATTGAGCACAACTTTATACCGTTTGGTCTGAGGCCATTTCACCAATCAGTTGTAGGAATTCTCATATTCTAAATATCTAATAGCTGCCAGTTTTTAGTTCTAGAAAGGCATTTTGAGCTGGACTCATATCAACTGCATCTAGTAATAACAATATAAACACCAGTAGAGAGTGATATTACAATTAAACTAGTCTACCCCCATTCACAAGAGAGGGCTGACATTGCCAGACTAAATTAAATTAACTTACATATTTTTTGTGGCTCTTCCAGCAACATATTCAGGACATTATCTCCTGAACTGCACCAAGTATAGAATGTTACTTCAACATAGTGTCCTCCTACCTGGTAATTGAGACTATAACATCTTGTGTCTTAATGTCTAATCCTTTATAAAGAACTCTATAATCTTCCACACTCTAGAATATCGAAGTACGGAGAGATAAGTTGCTCAGATATCGTACTGGTTGGAGCAGCCATGACAAAAGCTGTTTTTATCCCAAATATCGTTTCCTGAATTAGTTAGCTGCTCACGTGATGAATCAACTAAATGGTACTTCCGGGTACTTCCACTTCACTCTACTCAATTCTGTATTTCTTCTCCAATCTTCTACTTTATTCTACTTTTCAACAATAATTATTATTCATAAAATACGCCCGCAAAAGTCAGCATGTCACATCCTTTTATACAATGTGTAATAATCTAATGTCTTAATGACAATTTATTATAATCTATCAAACTGCTACAGCCAGGTCAGCCACTCCCACACCGACAATGGCAGAGCAGCAAGATATACCTTGTCACAACTATTTGTCCTACTGTGTCGAACCAGATGACGCTGTAAGGACTCATCATGCAGCAAACTATGATGAGAATTAAAGACCCAAAATCTCTTTAGATTTTTACACTAGAATTTTAGGCATGAGGTAGTAGTCACCAACAACACAACAATTCAATGCAAGTTAATTATTTTTCTTAGACTCCTCAAGCGACTTGATTTTCCACTATGAAGTTCACCTTTATTTCATGGGTTATGAGAATGCTGAAGACATTCCTTTGGATGACAAAGAGAGAACTCAATGGACATTCAGTCGAAAAGCTACCATTGAATTGACTCAGTAAGTTATACAAGTATATAATGTTTCTTATTATCCTTCTAGTAACTGGGCACACTGAAAATGAACCCAAATTTTAAATACCACAGTGGTAATTCTGATCCTAAAGGATTGGTAGGAAACAATTTTTCTATTTAGTTTGTTTATGTCATGTTAACAGGTCATATTGGTATTGCTGTACTGACGTTTATGCAGCCTGCGATAGGTTTGAGAAACTAGGTGTTGAATTTATCAAGACCCCAGATGGAGGTAAAAGTCTCATGCTTATGTTTGTGTTCTGTAATAAGTAAGTTTTTACTTTTTCATTACAGGTAAAATGAAGGGGTTGGCATTATTAAAGATCCTGACGGCTATTGGATTGAGATACTAAATCCAAATAATATGACTAAATAGTAATGGATTAATTTGTAGTGTATGTGTGCGTGGCTATTTGAGAGAAATAACTTTAATATGAATGAATTGTGAAACTGTAATCATGTGACTATAAGTTCAAGGATTCAATTAATATAAAGTAATACTATTAATATAAAGTAATACTAATACTATATTATGTAGACACACACACATGCACAAGACAGACGAGACACACATAATACCAGTCAAATTGGAACAGTCTTATAATACAAAATCATCTCATAATGGAGTGTTGAATAATTTGAAACTTTCATTCAGTGATATTGAAGACATCGAGTCCTGGGATCCAATTTTTGCCAAAGTGGGTCCGAGGAAGACAAACTACTGGGAATAGTATTTGGTCCCAGAGTACTTTTCAGGATCATCGCCACTAATACTACTAAGGTTGTGTTACTAGCAGAACTGATCATACTGTCACGTGGGGTAGAACCAATATCACCTGATGGAGGAAAGAAATTTTATTAACTTCACAAGTAAACTACAAGAGAAATGGATATGACTGATGTCAGTCTTCTAAAACTTCTCAAACTGGTTTAACTCACTTGAGTAACTGGATAGTGTCGAGTCCCTTTTGGAGTTCATGGAAAGTGATGGCCAAGGAAGAACGTGGTGAAATTGGAACAGAGAATATGGAGCGGGGAAGTTCCGACTATCCCTCTTGTTTCTAATGTAAGAAGCTAACTCTTTTAGACTTGTAGCTGATCCAACAGAGATATAGATTCCTAAAATATATATAACAGTTTTACTAATATATATCCAAATGGTATATATATCTTACCCTAGAATCAGAGGGAGGGATTTGCAGTGATTTACGAACAACACCAGCTGTATGAACTCTCTTCCTCATGCTATGTGAGAGTGGTCGACCACGTGTTAGAGTAGCTGAGCCTGTCACCATAATACCAGTCAAAGCTTGTGTTCCATGAGATTGTAGTTTATCGTCTGACAGAGAGAGAGAGAGAGAGAGTATGTTATACATGGTGACTGTATCTATACCTCTAATTGTTAACATTTGAGAGAAGAACAAATCCCATATTTCTTGGACCCTTCTTGTTTTTCTTCTACTGTGTCCGTCTAAACATTCAGATCATCAGATTATTATAGCATTTAAAATTGTCCTTACTTGAAAAATAATAGTCTCTTTACCCTTTGTCATTTCTACAGCAAAACGATTTTTCATGTCCAGGTACTTGTTCTCTCAGCATGAGCTCTGATGTCTACAGTAGAGAACAATCATATCTTATTATTCTTTTAAGTATATTTACTTTGTACTGTTGTTTGTAATCATACAACTTCAGATCCAGTTGGTCCTGCTCGAGTCATTTTGCGAGTCTTAGCAAATAGTAAGCTTTTCTCAAAAGAGGAAAGACTTTACGTCGATGCTTTGTGAAGCCAATCTACAACTACAAGATCGCTACTCTTAGAATTCGGCCTAAATCATCAATATCGTGTGTAGTATCCCTTCAAAGACTCCAGTGCTAACAGGTCGTTACCATGACGAAGAACCAAAAATCCCACCATTTTCAAAGCTTCCTAGAAGACATAATAATTATATACTTAATGTTTTAAAGACCTTTAGCTTTCCAAAGTATTCTTTCTTTGCTCTTTTTTGTACTTCTTGTAACTCCTTTGCCTTTGTGGGGTATTTACCATTTTCCAAATATATGTGATTCAATAAATATTATATTTGAGGATTATTAAAAACAAATTTACTTTTGGGAATAAAACATACTTCAAGAAATTTGGTCGTATTTTGCATTCTTTGTACAGGTTTAATAAGATAAGCATCAATCGTAATGGATACCAACTTTTCTTTGTAAACCCATAACAAAGAATTAATGAAACAAAACAATAAAATTAGCTTTACTCTAAAGAATAATTTCCTCCTATATTAACTGATCTTGTTGTAATCTGTTCCTTAAAGTACATAGCATAGTCTAAAAATTCCTTGAAGATAAAGGTGAATTCTTAAAATAATGAACTAAATAATTATACAAATTTAATTGACCCACTTCTTATGTCCAAAAATACCAGACCCATTAATAGGGGCCCGGATACATTTTCTAATTCTTCGAGGGAGCACAATGCTTGGAGGAAGATTGAAGAATCTCTAAGAGTAGGTGTCTAATTAGAACTCTCCTACTGAAGTTAAGAAACTTGGGTAGGTAACAATCAAAGAGTATGTTCTCTTTCTTTCCAACAAGACGTGGAGAAAGATTGAACATCATCCATAAATGGCATAGTTAAAAATTCTGGAAAATAATACAGACAAAGTGATTCCAAAAATTATTTCCATAGGGGCCGGGATACATTTCTCTAATTCTTACAGCTTAGGAAGATTGAGAGAAGTCTAAGAGTAGGATCTAATTGAACCACTCTCTAATGAAGTCAGAAATGAAATGGGTAACAGTCCAAATATGTCTTTCTCCACACAAGACGTGGAGGAAGAGACGACATATCCATAAAGGCTCGGAATTCTGCGTTACAGAGAAAGTGATTCAATTATTCCTATTATACTTACCGTTATAATACTAAGTCAAAAGTTGATCTCTTTTATCATGAAGTCTTCTACAAAGACAGAAAAGTTGATAATAAATTTTATATGAAGTCTACAAAAAAAAAGTGAAGCAAGCAAAAAAGGAGGTAAAATGTAAAGCATAAACGCGAAGTAAAAGGAAGGCAAGCTACTCTCTGGTAGCGCCATGGAAGTGAGGGAGAGAGAGAGAGGAAGAGGAGAGAGAGAAGAAGCGATCCTACCAACGGTCAACTTACGGGCTACAGAAAGGTAGGAAAACATCTACATATACCACAGACCCTGGCCTCTCGACCGAGCGCACAGCTCGGGAGTAGCCGCGTATAACTAAAGAACGAAAGACACTCGAAACAGATCAGCCTACCTACGGACGATCGATGCTAATGAGAAGTGCCCTACAGGAAGTTCACTTCCAGATAGGCCTTCCAAAAAGAAAGCTTTTTATATTTACTGCTGATTTCGAAGCGAAGCTCTTGTGGGTCGTGTTCCGTTTACAAAGATCATGAATGTGATTATAGGGACAAGCCAATTAAAATAATATGCTCTTAAAGACATGCCTTCTGTGCTAGCATGAGCAGTTTGGGTAGTCAGATCTGCTGGATTCTCTTCAACCTAAAATAAATCAATAATTGTATCATTTTTTAGGAAGGTTAAATTACCGTGTTGTCATCTAAGCTGACTTTTTCCGGTTCTTCTGTAAATTGAGGATTGGAAGGACATGTGAAATTTTCTGGCCGGTGGTGATGATGGTGATGGCTGCAAGAAAACAATAAACATGTATATACAGGACATATATATTATTACTAACAGGACGTGGGGGGATACTGTTGTTCGAGTTCTACGATTGAGACTTCGAGATCTCTTGAGAGTAGTACCCGAGTCAGTCATATCTTAGGGAGCAGAGTAGCTTCTCTTCCGTATCTCGCTATCATCTTTCACAGTAAGGAGTCCACAGTAGGTGAGGTATTAGGTACATCTACCTCGTTCAAGAATTCTAACAAAGACTAACACAATCTGACTCGCTGCCATACAGTGGTTGCCAGTTCTTTTTTCACTTCTTCTCCGTGTTAGAAAACACCATCAAGTTGTTTACTATGTTGTTGCTGCGAATTAAAAAAGGTGTTTCCAGAAGGAAAAAATAGTTGGTGTGCTCTTGTCAATATCATAAACACAGTAACTTGTATTTCTTTGCCAGATTCATGAGACGCGACCAATCATGCCTCCTTGACGAGGAAATGAGTAGCAGCGAGGCATACTAAATTTTTTCTCAATGTCTCCATCACTAGCATATCCACCAGACACACTATCGATTACTTCACTAACTTGTTTATTTGTTTCCCTATCATCTCATTAATAACTTGTAGTAAAGTTCAAAGCGATCATGAAGTTCAACAATTCGATTCAGAGCAAATTCAAATCCTTCTTTGCCCAGCGATTCTCCATGGATGCCACAGTATCTGTGAGGAGTTTGATCTCTTCCTTTTTAGGGAGGGAAATGAGATTGAAATCTCATCTAATTGAAGCCTTCATACACTCTGGGTCAATGTCATTTAGGATCCATAGACAGGATATCATAGTCGCTTAAAAAAAAGGCCACTCCTTCAATACACCAGTTAATTGACTGAGAGAGAGAGAGAGTGAAGAGAGAGAGAGAGAGAGAGAATCATTATCAAATAGTAGAAATACAGTTATACAAACTAAACATTATGTTAAGGCACCTTGTCCATAATGTTATGTAGGTTGACAGCATTATTAAGTCTTTTCTTTCTGGTCTCCATATTCTTATGGAAGTCAGAAATGTGTTGTTAATTGTTTAACAGTTCCTTTCACATCACAACCTAAATGTTCAAGCTGCTGAGCTCTGAAGCATTCTCAATAAATGATCACTTCTAGAAAGAATTTGCTACAAATATGCAGAAAAATAGAAACAAAGCTGAGAATGTAGCAACATGAATTGGAACATTCAAATAATGTAGATGCAACATGATGTAGGCTCATGGTAAATGAATATGGTCATAGTGATGATGGTCACTAATTTTGTGTGTTTCTTCAAACTCAAGCAGTTCGTTGACCAGAGCTTGAGCAACTTCTAAAGACTCTCCAATTCCGTTATGTGTTTCAAAGAAACTCTTCAGCGGTATTGTTCAAACCATTCTAGAATCTGAACACACAATAAAATAAGACATTACAATAAAAAACAATGTTTAAATTATAAAGAAAGATTAATTTTTATACATCAAAAAACAGTTATCAACTAGACCTATAACTTCATTACATTAGTCAAATAAGAGACAGTGATCATTATAACATAATTCTCTGTACAATTTATAGGACACTTGATTTCTTATAATATTCTTTACTACTTGATCTCTCTTATACATTCTTACTCATTGATCTATCTTATATATTCTTTACTCACTTGATCTCTCTTATAGTATTCTTTACTTCTTCTCTTTATAACATTCTTACTCACTTGATCTCTCTTATATATTCTTTTACCACTTGATCTCTCTTATAACATTATTTACTCACTTGATCTCTCTGCATAATTTCTTTACTCACTTGATCTCTCTTATAATATTCTTTACTCACTTGATCTCTCTTATAATATTCTTTACTTACTTGATGCGCTTCTTTCTCAAATTTCTTCTGCTTCAAATTGGCCTCCAGTTTCTCATTACGAGCATTCCACAATGTATCCAATCGAGCTCGGACATTTTCCACTCGATTCATAACCTTCAATGGTTTCCAATGTGGCATTAAAATCTGGATTACTCCTGGAGTTGCTCTTTTGAAGATGAACAATACGTTCTTTGATTTTCTCCCCTTCAGAAGCCAATTCATCTACATGAAGAGTTTCTAAAGTTTTCCGCCTCTGTAAGTGATGTGATTTTAAACACTTTTCCGCCTCCTACAGTGAGAATGAAAATGATGATAACCTTATAAAAGTTAATATGTTCATATTAATGCCTTCTTTGTATCATTAAATGATGAAAACCAGTAAATAAACTGCCAGAAAATATAGAATAGCTTACATCAAAATTTGCCAGCTGGTTTTTCCAACAATTTGTCATTATGTACACAAACATTATTAAATTTAATTTTCCAATACAAAGAAAGGGTAATTACTAGGTTTTCTGGATATCCTGCAGCTGTCTGGTAACACCCAACACACACACACCACACCACACACACTTCAAAGAACTTATAACCACATCAAGTTAGATATAATTTACCACATAAATGACAATAGTTACATTAGATACAGGAAAAAACATGCTTAATAAGGGAATTTAAAATTAGAATTTATCCTAGTAGACGGGCGGGTTAACATTACCTCTAATGTTTTTGGGTATACTTCTTGTGTAAAAGGAGCAATGGCTTGAGCTAGTCTCTTAGAAACACCCACCCACATCACAATGAATGGCTCCACTTGCTATAATGAAAAGACCAAAGAGAGAGAGAGACAGACAAATGGCATCACATGTACATCAAGCTAATTAGACACATGAGGGGTGGACATAGTTAATATAAGTACTACACAATTTATATTTACTTTATAAAGTACATGTAATACAGTAATACTATCAATCTATGCACATGTTTACACAGAACAGGGTAATGAAGTTGTGATCATAACATTACTTCACAAGAAAGATGACCTAACAATTCTGCATTAATATACAACATGTTGTCATCATATCCTCTCTTCCTTGTAATCTCTAAAAGATAGAGTGTAATACATGCCTCCAACCTACTATTCCAGGGTCAGTGGTTCATTAGACTATCATCATATTAATTTGTCTATCAATCATATTATCTAAATAATGAGTGACCCACAAAATCATAACATAGGTTTAGTATGTTATTGATTAATTATACATTATAGTGTAAAGTCTCGTTTCCATACCATGCGGAATCGGACCCAGTCTTGATGATTGTATTTGAGACTTCCACCAAATTCGAAAGTAAGTTGATCATTGATATATTGAAATAGTTCTGTTGGAGTTTTTAACAACACAGCACTAGGAGAGAGGGTGTGAGAGATTGATCTACTTCCAATTAAACAAACCATGTTATACTTACAGGCAAGACAATAGCAGGAACCTCCTTGCTAAGATCCTCATTTTGGTCAATACCATTTACAATTTCTTCTGTTGCAAATCTATACTAAATGCCCATTGTACAACATTCATGTCAGGTTTGTATCTTGAAGTAAGTAGGTATACTTTGTGAAAGAGATTGTTTTCATTCTAAATAATATAAGTGTGTGACAAGACAAACCATATCACATGGGAATATTATCATGTTCATGTAGTAAATAATAATCTTTGAGTACATGAAAACAAACTTTTTGAATACGAGACACATACATTATCTACATAATATCTACATATCATACATGATAACATGATGTAAATACATGTACATGTGTAATATTATACCCTATAAGAAGTAGTTTGGCATTAACAATTCAAGTCTTAGCACATTGTGCAACTTTTTCCACCACATACACAGATATTGAAACCTCAAACACCAATTTGAAAAGCAATTTGACAAACTTCCCACTATATGGGGTCTGGTGTGTGTGTGTGTAATATCATCGCATACAATATATATATATAGGCACACTATTTATTCGCGCTGTTCATTACTATTTACACATAGCAATATAATGTACCTGAAAAGCATTCATTGCGAGTATAGAACTTTCTTTTAAAAAGAAATCATACCTTTGAATCAGCTGCAATAACAACATGAAAATTTGTGACTTCTAATCTCTTCCCTGGAGGAGAGAGAAGGAGATTTGAGAGAGAGGAGGACAGGGACGGGAGAGAGGAGGAGAGAGCGAGAGAGAGAGAGAGGAGGATAGAGAGAGGAGAGAGGAGGGGGGGGAAGGGAGGAGAATACAAATAACCCTAATTAGTCTGGATAGTGATTCTGGTGTACCAAAACATCACGTCATCATTCAGGAAATTACAAGGAACTAAATGGAACTAACTGGGTAATAACTCTATTAAATTAGGATTACATCATAACATCAGGAAAACCACATTTACATGAAAGGTATAATTCTCATAGTAATATGTTAAACAGTAATCATCCAAGATTCTTTCCCTTTGACCAAAGCTATTTAGACAGATCATATTGTTTTATATAGAGCGACCTAGTTACTTGCAATAACAAGTTATATGAAACCAAATGTCAATATTAAGTGTTAATGATTAAAAAAAAACACTCTTTATCAACAATTACTTTTGAATTGAAAAATTAACTGAGCTTTGAGTTAAGTTGGGACATCATCTTGTCAGCATCTTCATTTAGAAGCTGTTTTTTACTTCCTTTGAAAATTTGTATGTTACATTTGTTTTAATTCTTAACTAAATAGACTTGATTGTGGTGTTTTTAATAAAAAAAAACTCAATATCATCTATGATCGTAGTTGTCAAATTAGACTAGTTAATTTCTGACAGTGTCATAGTAGTCGACACTTATAACCAATCGTTCATCCTGTGTCCTAAAGTTTCATAAAAAACCTCTTCCTTATTATCTTTGACGTAATTCCCACCACTCCCCCCCCCCCCCCCCCCCGACCACACACACACACACCACATACACAGAACACACAGGAAACCACTGTAGCCACTTGATCAATGACTATAGTACTAGATATAGGTCCGCAATCTGTGTTAATTATGTGGTAGATATTAGTCTCAAAACGATTGCTCTTTTACTATCAGTCTATTATACTGTAACTGTTTACCAAATACACTATACAGCTTGACATATATGTGTTTGTAAGTATATGGTAAACCAATTTGTTTCTACCATAGTCTATGTAGCAGTAATTACTTCATATGTTGCTTTTAGAGGGTAGACAATATGGCAATATTGGCTATATTATCACAAGATTCTTTCTTTGACCACTATTAAGTTCTTAAAGCTTAAGCCATAAGCCCATTACTTGATGAATAACAAGCGAAATGGATAGTCAATTAACTGTGCTAACAGCTGCCCAATAGACCAAGATAACAGAAGAACGTCATATATCTATTTGGTTGTCCCAAATAACAATATATACAAAACATTATTACTTATTCGGAATGCAATAATAAAATCAACATGCAATCTTTGAAAATGATAAAAGTACAAAGGATTCTTATCCCCATACCTAGGACATCTGTGAAAATGTCAACAGCGATAATTTCCTCCATTGTGTAGTTCCATTATGAGATCTATGTCCTAAATCTGGTGGTTTGTATAACGATAAACCGGGCCGTTACGCCAATCTCGACCACCTGAGAGAAAAGGTTGTCAATAAACCTATTCAGGGTCCAGGAAGTGTTAGAATTAATAAGTTTGTTCAGAAAAAGAAGACTTTGTGTTTAGACACAATCCACTGATCTTTTTGAGGTCAGCTAACTTACTTAATAGCGTCACTACTCATACTACGGTTAAATTCTGAGAATACTTTTGGGTGCTCAAATTCCTTATTCTAGATATATCCACCTGAGTGAGAACAAGATCATTCCAGACAGGAGGTTTTTCCAAAGGTATTTTCTATTGATCTCTTTCGAAACTACACAAATAGGAAGGAGGGGTGGTTTCTCTAAGTCCCATTTTATTGACTAATAAAACACTACAACTCTCCAAATACACACTCAAAGAAATAAATAGTTTACATATCAAGATATTGCTCCTTTGAGGAGGTCAAAATCAAGATATAAAACGCTGGACAGAAGCACATACAGCGAAGCACTACGTTTGTGCATACAACCAGTGGTAGTGTACTTTCATAAACATAAAGTTACGTACACACTTACAACCTAATGCATTCAGCAACTACATTACTATGACAGAGTCGAGACTGTTTGCTTTCTCTATGGTTTCCCTCCGTCCATCGTCTTCTTCGCTTCTCTTCACGGAAGACTTGCAGGTTTGTCTCTCTACTTTACAACCAGAGTGTGAGACACGCCAAAATCGGTGCGATTTACCAGCTCCGGAACTCAATGCAAAATAATTACAGATAAGGAAGAAAAGATTAACAAGTACAAGTTGTATTTTTTTGTCACCACGTTGTATCTGATCTAAATATATACACTTACAATAAACTAATTATACATGTGGTACAGAGTGAAAATAATCTGCATTGGGTGGGGCCTTTAAAATTACGGACCGCTAATATATAATGGACAGCAGGAAACAGTCTCAATCTCAACATTGGACCGACCTCTTTTATCACTCGATACCACGCCATATGAAGGAACGCCCTATTGATGTAACAATAGACAATTAGTGTTACATATATACCATATAATCATCAAAACTCAAATGCCTGATAAATGCGACTTAGAAGGCTGATCTCTTCAGAGCCATATTCCATATACACGTACAGATACTTTATTCATAACTGGCCACACCTTTGTTTATGGTTGTTAGAACTGGTAATTATAATTATTATTGTAAAAAAGAAAAGATTTGTCTAAAAGTGTTTAGAGGAACTAGGTTTAGTGGAGGAGTAAGACCAACTTCTATTTTACCAATTATATGCAACAATGTGATAACTACTAATTTGTACATAGTCATTGCTAGTAGCTCAAACCTAATCCTAAAGTAATAATGTCGTTATTCCAATTTACTATAATTTTTTTTTTACGTAGGCATACTGTAATGATCAGTATGTTGGAGTATTGTCTGTAAACTAGAAATGAGACACTGTGGCTAAGACGAGAGATACATAGCAATGTAGCAGTGCTATAACCATAGGCGGAGAAAAGGAATTGGTAATTTAAAAAATTAGTTTTTTTTTAATAGTTTTGTTTTCACTCGTAGGTTCCAGTCTAGTTCCGTCTAACTATCCAAAGATGATGGCAGATGGACTGTGATGAGGTTTGTCTTAGAGACAGAAGTCACTAATGGGAGCAGGCTCTGTCCGTTGTATGAGAACTTAGGATTTGTGCGTGACAAATATTTTGCATCAGTATACCTCAATGGAGAGATGCTATCGTTTAAAACTGTGGCTTAAAAAGATACTTTTATAGAATAAAGACTTTATTATCACTATAGTAAATAAATAAAGGTGGTGTGGCTACGGGGCTAAATGGGTGGCCTTTGGTTAAATAGTGGGTACTTAGGTTATGAAAAAATTTCAAAAACCATAGGCCTACCAAATCAAGATAGTGTACTTAGTGTATGAAGCAAATTTCAAAACCTATAGCCTACCATAATGGTAAAAAATCTAAGATAGCTGCAAGACGTAGTCCCTTATCTTGAACATCTGTCTGCAGTCTACACTAATGGTAAAAGAAACTTTAAATAACTCATCTTAACCTATAATTGTTCCTCTCCTAATTTCATAATTCCATTCTCATTATCCATCTCCATTAAGTTTTTATAATTCCACAACTTGCATGACCCATTCTTTCATTCCAGCTCGTCACAGACTAGAGATTTTGTCAAGTATCGACTAATGGGAGGGAAAGGAGCCATGAATTACGGCACCCCTGAGCCAAGAGAAAGCCAGTTGAACTGGGTCAGAGATGTAGGTGAATTTTATTTATGCTACAGCTGCAAGTTACATTGTTTTAGAGTATGTGAAAAGTTAAAAAGAAAGATAAAGCACGTGACAATCCACAAGATGAACAGAGTGTTACAATAATTAAATTAAATGAATTAGTTAATCAAATGGGAGGGTGATGATCACAGTGATGAAGAACAGGCTACAACAATTGAAATCTAATAACACAGTTGTCAAATCAACCAAGAAATAAGCCACAGATATTTAAAAAATTAGAAATTTTGTATATTTTGTGCTGAATTTTTCAGTTCATCATTTTATTACTTCATTATAACAGTTAATTAAGGAATGACATTAGGACAAATTTAATGTGTAATAGTACTTATAAGGTGATTACAAAATGTGACATTTCTTGCCTCTATCCTCTGGGATCATCTGCCATTTCTAAACCCATCAAGTGATTTCTTCATTAAATTGTTGTAATGCTCTTAATTGGCATCTATTTTCATGTTATCCCATTGATGATGCCATCATACTAGAATCTAAAAAAATATATTCTGTTCAGTGATGTACAAAAAATTGTATGTGTATATTAAATGTGTCCATCTTTGTCATTACTGTATTAATGCTGACCATTGTGTTTGTCTTGTGGGATGTTTTTGGGTATCTAGAATTGACCTACATACCCCAGACCAAATATAAACTAATAAAACAAGACAATATTAATATCACATACTTGCATAAATGTTGGACTGTATCTATCTCTAGAACGAGACGTTCTTGTACCATTTGAGAAACTGAAACCAATCTAAAAATATGTATCTTTATTAAAAGCTGTAAATACCTGATTTTAGCTGTTGTAAGTAATGTTTTCTTGGCCTTTTTGAGTAGCGTGTATCTCTGGAACTGTTCTTTCCACTAGAACAATCCACTGATGAATGACGTGATAAACTATACTGACTGCCAAACTATAGAAAGAAAGAACACTCTTTAAAATTAGACAACTCTCTTCTCACTCGATGAACTTCTTGATTCTTGCCCTGTCATTACAATAATAACTAATTATTATTACATAAAAATATTTACCAATGTTAATTCGTCGTGAATTTGGTAATTGAAGAAAGGGGAGTAGGTCTCGAGGTAAAACGGCTCTCTCTGTGAGTTGGAACGAGATCGTGTTCGTCTGAAATGAACAACTCAATAAGGTTATAGTCGTGTTATCACACTACCCTAGTCTTCTATTGATCTCATCTTGTCTTCTTCGTTGGTTTCTACATATCTAAGGATCAATTAAGTAAAAAGTTTAAATATGGATTAAGTCATATTTATCATAGATTGAAAATTAGGTGGGATTACTCTGTAGGATCAAATCTCTGAAACTGCCACCTACATATAGAACAATGACGAAGTAAATGTATTGTATTCATCTTTTTAACTCACTTCCAGGAGATGGAGTTCGAATTCTTGAATGGATGGTTTGTTTCTTTTTCTCCAGTAGTTGTAAGAGACGACCTATCAGTTGAAGAGGAACGACGTCGAGAGTAAGATAGTCCAGATGATTTGGGTTGATTGCCTGATCCCTATGTGTAATGATTCCGAGTAACACAGAACTACAAATAGAATTGAAGGTAATCATTCTCAGTGTTTCATTACATTTGAGCCTACTTTCTTCTTAATATAGCCAGTTCATTTGTAAGATTTTTAACTCGTGTATTTAGCATTCTCGCTGATGATCTCAAATCATCCAAATAAAGGAAGAAGCATATTAACATTAGTCGTAACATGATATACATACTTCTTCTAATAACGGTTTTATCTCTTCAGTCTTTTTTGGTATAATCCTCTGATATTTTGTTCTATCTTTTAATAGATCTCCTACAATAATAAATGACAATAGTGCTATAGATATTTTACAATGAAATTCGTGAGCATTAGAAACCAATAACTTTATAATTACCTCAAGAGAGTTTTTTTAACAATTTTTTCAAATGTCCTAATCTCTTGTCTCCTCCGTCCCCTTCACTCAATCGATTCTGTTCGGTGTTCTCTTGCAATGCCTCAAGGCACTCCAAGTTCTTCTTATCAGCGAAGCAATGCTTCATATCCCTTGTATATAAAAGTACGGATTAGTAACAGTTAACAATACTTAGTTACTTACTGTCCTCTGCAAGCTTGGATGTCGAGGCTGTCTTTTTGATTTCTATGAGTGGTCTGAGGTATAACGTTAAAAGTTTAAAGACTTCTTTGTCTTTGTTGTGACATACTTCAGAATCAATGTTAATAACATTATAGAATGTGAGCTAACTAGACCAGATTTATGTACAAGTTAATATAATTGTTAGGTTAGCAGTTAGTATAATAGTCTATAATAGGATTTTCTAAATTTGAGATCAAAAGGGTGACACATAATGTCACAGCTAATACCCTACAACAGTACACATGGTGTTTTGAATACAGAATGACTGTGTTCTTGTAACTTTCTAGTTCTTTTTGAAGTTGTCGAATTATTTCTTGAAGCTGTATGGGATCAGATTTTCCAACATAAGGAAGAGCTAAAGGATAATGAATGCGATCAAACTCAGCAGAATACGTGAGTATGAGATATCTCTGGTAGGGGGTGTGGCTTGAAGAAACTGCTGATTGACTTTTGGGATGGGACTTTTGTTTTCTAAGGTTTCAAGATCAGAGTAGGTTAGAAGTTCTAACGACACGCTATCACTTGTCTACAACATACAATACTGAAATTATAAACACATTCTTTACTACTTCCTTCATTTATTGCAGACTCTAGCATATTCACAAAAGATTCTAAACTGTTGAAAATTTCCAGTCTTATGTGTTAATTCTTCAATATCTATTAAAAGAACAAGTCATTTTATCAGAAATGGCCTATCATTCAACTAACGTTTTGAATCAAAGGTACCCCTACCATTGATCTGTGGTTCTTCGTCTTGTACTTGTACGACTAGTTCTCATTCTTAACATCTAGACTCACTTCATATGTCCTATCACGAAAAGTCCAAGAAGCTACGCCACTGATAATTGTGTTGCATAGACATATTGAATTTTCCGCTTTACGTCTTCGGGGTGTGTTATGGGCGTGGAATAGCCCTGGTGGGTGTGGCTTCAAGTTATTAGTATTTATTAATTATTGCTGTGAATTAATTATAGTATTTTACCTTATTTGGTCCAAAAAGAATGGTGCTATGTTATTGTTGAGACAAGATGATCTTTTGCTGCATAATCATTCTGTATAAAATAATTAAAGCTTAAAATTCCATAAAGGGTGAATTTTCAGCTACTTTTTTGACCCTCGTACCACACCATGATTCATCAGCTGACGGTGGGACAGTACAATAAACAAAAATCTATTAATAGCAACAAACAATGATGTAGCGGGGGATTAATAATCAATTAACGTACAACACTGCATCAATTCTAAGTTCCATTATAAAAGTATAGATGATAAATTTTACGAGTCTTTGGTATCTTCGTGGAAACCTTCTTCTTCAAGTTTTTTTTATATGATCAAACACCGTTACGTTTCAAAATACTTTATATACAACAAAGAGAATACATCTTATCTATAAACTAGACATCACCAATACATACAAATACTAAACATTTAGATTTTAAAATCCGTTTAGGCAGTCATTACATCTAATATTTAGCAATTAGTTTATAAGGCTATCACAGACACCCTATAAGAGATACAATTATAGAGGAGGTTTAGGAAGGCTGAAAGCCATTGTACTGCAAATACAGTGTTTTCTGGGGAAGTAATGTAGCCAATATTGTGCATTATGGTGCATTGTTATCTATATTGACACACAACTAAATATGAAACTATAAATATTGCTTTTTTAATTATTAGATTAATAAATGTTATATCAGTACCCACGATGGCAAACAGTTACTGTGATATTGTTTTCTAAGCTGTTCGCAAATTGTATTATATCTCTGAATTATTAGATAGTTTGTTTTCTTCGAGACATTCGTAATATTTGTCTCTAGCATTGTAAACAAAGCTGTCGTTGGGAAGAGCTGGGAGCTTTTTGGGTAGGGGTCTCTAGAATAAGAGAAATTATAGTAAAGGATTAATTTGCTTCATAATTAAATACCCCCTTCCCCTTCCAGTCGGGTTTCTGTAGTTTTAGGCTTCAGACCGCAGTATTCTATTTATAAACAAACACCAAAAGAAGGGTAGCCAGTAATGTCTATTTTGGAACTGTACGTAACGGAGATATGCGTCATAGCAGCACGCTAGATATGACCATATTTGGTCCAAAACCGCCTCGCCGACTTCGTCATCTGCCCTACTTGATCAGTATTTAGAGGTTATCTGGTAGCAAACAAGCTAACACTTTTAGAGAGTTTAGTGAGACCGAAAATTCAAGTAACATGGTGAGTCATAGGTACTAGTTTCTATTCTAGGGACTACTTTTACACACTTGTGTATATTTCTAGTCTTCAGGTATAAAAGTGAATGATGACTGTAAGACCGCGTTTTTGGAGCTGAAAAATGGGCACAAATATAGAAAACAGTCTTTTACGAGATAAATAGTACTCAAACAGAAATTATCGTTAAAGAAACAATTGTGTCTCAAACTTTTGAGGAGTTAAAGCAGTTGTTGATTACAACTTATGCTTTAGAACCTTTGTATATTGTGCATGATTTTTCATCACAGACAGATGAAAAACGACAAAAGGAAGATGTATTTTATAAGTTGGTAAGACGTGTGTGTGTACAGTACATCATCCTGCTTATAGCACTTTTAAACCATATTAATTCCCAGTTGACATTGTTCTGCCAAAACTATCAAAATTCAAGAGAAGCCAATTAGCTGTTAGTAGTTTTTGCAAGTGACCACACCTACTTGCTATACCAACAGTTTAACAAAATGGGCAACAAATTCTTATTACTAATAAACATATATTAACAGTGAGGATTCTGCACTTTAATGTTTTCATATTGGCAGTTTTGTTAGAATGTAAAAAATAAGGGAAACGTAATAATGTAATAAGAATTGAAAGTTAACCCTTCAGTACTCCTTTTGTAAACAGTAATATGATTGTAGATGTATGTACTATCAATCCTATAGTGGTTTTAAATAATTATCATGTTTTATTTGAACAGAATTAATGAATCAAATTTTGTGAATTATTAAAATAATTAAAACATTCAAAATACTTCTAATATAAGTACTTAATATTGTGTTTCTTCGACGCCGGGTGCCCTGAAAACTCTTCAATACAAGAAAAAGATGATTCATACTTCTTCAAAAGATGCTTTGAAAAAAGTATGTGGTGGTATCAAGCTAGAGGTCCAGGCAAATGAAGAAGATGACCTCGATGTAACAAGTATCATACCAAAACTAAATGACATTTTTGTAGTGTTCTTTTTTGCTATGGAGTTGGTTCTCAATTACTTGATTACTTTGTAGTATAATTACAAATAACTTAACTATAATAATAATATATAGTGTATGCATTAGTATGTTGTGTAGTATAGCGATTTGATTACTTACATTTTCAAATTATATCAACTTATAGAACCACTTTCTTCATGTTAAATTAGATGATTTGTAAAGTATTTCTTGAAGATAGTTCTTTTTCTTTGTAATTGTCCCCCTACAATTATATATATATAAATTTTGATTTGACATTTGATCCACTTGTAAAGAACCACACTGCAGGCAACACCCATTTTTTTTTCTTCAGTTTGATATATGAATTATGCAATACATACCTGAGTGATACCGATATATTCTTACAAAAAAATATAGGGTGGTGTATTATTTGATCCTGTGATTAGGTCAATTTTATATAAGGGTTTACAAGTTGGGTGATTTTATAAAAACAATTTATTTTCAATCACCAAACTCTTATGGATTATTTAACAGGCCTTTCCAGATTTGTCACTGTGTCTGAATAGGGTTTGGTGTGTCTAGTGCTGCTGTAATAGTATTGTCTGGTGGTGTACTTGTTTTAGTGGGTGCAGTAGGTGGAGTTTGATAAGGAACGATGTTTTGTGAGGGAAGAGATGGATGAGAAACAGGAGGTTTCAGGGGAGGAGCTTTAGGTTGAATAGTTTGGCTGATTCAGTTTTCAAGGAATGAAACAAATATTTGAGATAAGGAGCGCTATAGAGTTTCTTCATAATAATATTACAATAAATGACAATTAGGGTTACCTGCTCTGTAGTGGGTGTGGCTATCACGGATGGTGACAAAGGTGGGGCAGTGATGGACCAAAATCCGATAGGAAACCATCCACTTTGACTTTCAAGCGTTCTTAGTAATATATATAGTGACAATATTAAAAACAATATGATTTATATTACCTTGGTTCAATTCTTTAGGAGGTATTTCTAATATTTTACCAATAAGTTGAGCAATGTCGTCTTTTTTTCTTTTGTCCTGAGATGACAAATACCGTCAAAAATAGATTCTTTACTAGAAGATCTATCAAAGAAAGAGCGAGGCAATAGTGAATACTCCATATTAAGGAAAAATAAGTCTACAACTCTCACTTATCAACTCTGGTTATCTTCTTCACTTGACATTTCTTCAATTTTAATTTTAGTTTGTTTAATGTCATCTGATACTTTTCCACTAAATAAATGATCATATCAGTCATTACCACTACTAGTACTAGTAGTACTAGTAGTGGTAACTTACATTCTCATTACTAGTATCTTACATTCTGATGTGAGGTCAGTTATCATTTTGTCTTTCTGTTGTGATTCTAATTGCAATATTTTAATTGTTTCATCAGCAACAGAGGCATTGTACAATGCTGCCTAAAATATAACAGCCAAGAACTCAATTATTTATTTGTTTATATTATGTTCACCTCAGACTGTCTCTGTTTCTCGTTGAAGTTTCTGTACTGTCTTGTTGCTAGTTCAAGTTCCTTCTGTTTCTGTAGAAGAGACATACTAACTTAAGCTGTTGATTACACAACACGACAGAGAGAGAGAGAGAGAGAGAGAGAGAGAGAGAGAGAAGAGAGAGAGATGGTGTCTCTATTGTAAACATGTGTATAAAATGATAACCTCTTTGCAAAATGTTCAAGGACATTTTGAAGATTCTGCAGAGCTGTGGCATTTTGTTCAGCCTCTTCTCTGACACGTGATAGTTCAGACCAAGCTTGATCTCGTTCGGCAGTTACGTGTTCTAGTTGAGTTGTATTTGAGACATCAATTGTTGAGTCTGATAACTAAAAGTTAGAAGAGAGAGGCAAAGGAAAGATAAAAGCACACACACACATACAAATTCATACATGTAGAGTATCGTTATGATTAATGTTCATCTACTGTTTGTTTGAATATGCTATTTCCTCATTCGATATTAACTCAAAACATCCTTGCCACAATCTAAATGACCCATATAATCAATCACCTTATAAGGATTACATATAGCCCGACACAACAGATTTGATGTTAGAGATGTATGCATGCAAACATACTTTTGTTGTATATCAACAGTCCTTGTTTCTAGCTGCTCTTCTTCCAGTAATCTTATCATGCTGTCTCAGTTGTGTTTCTCTGTGATCATCTTGTAAAGCCTCTTGTGTGTATTGTTCTTCAACTTGAACCAAATGTCCTCGTAATCTCTCCAATTCTTTCTGATACTTTTCACACTCCATTTGATGCTGGGTCTCCATCTCCTAATGTCTATAGTATTACAAAAAAATGCACAATATTTCTACTTACTTGAAGTCTGGCTACTTCTTTAGCTTTTGAGTCTGCAACTACTCGAGACTCCGCTCTTTTTTTTGCAGAGCATCAAGGAGGCTGTCTCTTTCTTTAGTAAGCATGGACATTTGGTCTGCTTGAGATTGTAACTGGTAAGTTACTTAGTCAATTTATCATTGAGAGAGGTAGCATGCTGTGTGGAGGCTTCCAATGACGAGGCAAATTTTTTTGTACTCTTGAGATGTTTTTGCTATTTCTAAATCCTTTGCTTGTAACTGTGTCTCCATTTGTTTCAATTTCCCGCTCAAATCTTCAGTAAGCACAGCTTGTTCTAGTTGTGTGGTTATATCTAGTCTTCTGTCTTTCTAGTTCCTTTGTGAGCTCCTCTCTTTCCTTCAAATGTTTCTTCTCTACTTCTGACAACTGGTGTGTAAGGGACTCTCTCTCTTCAGTGAACTGTGATTGACTTTGCTGGACTTCTTGTGAAAGATCTTCAATTTTTTTCACAAGGTCCTCTATTTGTTCTTGCTGTGTGTGAAGTTGACTGTCTTTAGTTTTCAATAAAGAAACCATATTGTCAATCTCTATTTTTTTCTCTTGTATTTCAGTTAGTTTGTCTTTTAAATCTTTTTGGTAGATTTGAACTTGACTTTCAGAAGTTATAGCTTTCTCACAAGCTACACTCAACTCCAACTTCAACTGTTCAATTGTCCCTCCTCCCTTCCTCCAACTGTTCACATAAAATTTGGTTTTCCTGACTGACAAATGGTTCCTTCTGTACTCTTGCTAGTGTCATCTTTAATTGACTTAACTCCTCTACAATCTGATGGTTTGCAACTGTAAGCTTGTCCTTTTCCTGGTTACTTGCAGCCAAGCAAGATTCAAGCTCACTTAGTTTTGTCTCCATTTCTTCCTTGCTGAGGATAAACTTTCTCTAACTCTTGATCATGTTCAGACATGAGTTGTGCTAAATGAGTCTTCAATTGTTCTCTTTTAATCTCCTCTTTCTCCAGTTTTTGTTGCAATCTCTCCAACTGATTACCAGGACATCATCCTCAGCCCCCATACTCACCGGTATCAGGATATTTCATTTGGTCTTCTGAGAACAGTCTCTCACTTGATACTTGTGGCATTCTGTTTGTCTGAGTTGTAGTCGTTCTATTTACAGAGTCTTCTTCACATGAGGTATCCTGTGTCAACTGTTCAATCTCTAATTCTTTGGTTTTTAGTTCCAAATTCAATTGATCTACTTTGGTGGTCAAACACTTTGTCTCTTCTTCAAATTTATTCCTTTGAGTTTGAAGAGCATCAATAGTTACTTGATGTGTTTGAAAGGACACCTGTACATCTTGAATGTAAGTAGAGAGCACCTCTTTCTCTGATTCCATGTGCTTCAACTGGTTGTCTTGAGTGGTACGTACTACATGTTTTAAACTGTCAATAGCATGACGTAATTCTGAGATAACAATCTGTAGAAGAATGTATGGAGATAGTAAATGGCACCAACTAGACAAATATTTCAATTGTTACCTGGCTTGTATGAAGCTTTTCTAGTAATTTTTTATTTTTAACTCCTAGTGTTGACAATTTTGTTGAAAGTTCTTCATTTTTAACCATTAGTTCTACAAAAAGAAACACCATATTTTATGACAATGTATAAAGATGATGAATGAACTACCAACTTTGATTGATGTCGTTTTAATTCAGCTGTCACCTGCTGTGCTAAGTCATCATTGCCTATGAGATAAAGTCAGTGAAAAGAGTCAAAACTATTATCTATGACAATATATCAGTATATCAAGGGGTAAAAAAAAATTGAGAGGGGGGGGGCAATTTATTTCAGTGTCAAAATTCAAGGAAGGTATAAAATTTTTTGAGAGGGGGTACATATTAAATTAGTTCCAAAAACCACCAAACTGGAAATATCTCACTGATGCTCAATTCTAAGAGACAGCTCATAGTGCTCGTGCTCTGTGTTTCACCTCAAGTACCATAGAATTTTGACACTGAAGTACTGCCATACACTGTCACACACTATGTAATTCATATTAGTATACCATATGTATAATACAAGAAATTTCTATGGAAAATAGCTTACACAGTCTACAGAAAGTCTACAAAAGTTTCATTATAATAGTTTGTACATTTTACAAAAACTTCACTAATAATAACAACAATATTTACACACAATATTAGTATATATTATAAATTTCTATAGTAAAGTAGTTTATATCTTCTACAAAATTTCAACACTAATGTATTATAATTAATACTATAATTAATACTTTAATTAATACTACAATTAATACTTTAATTAATACTATAATTAATACTATAATTAATACTATAATTAATATTATAATTAACACTATAATTAATACTATAATTATCAACAATTAATATAGAATTAGTATAAGGTTATTAGATATTTAAGTAACTCACTGTCTACTTGGTCTTTAGGTTCTTTAAGATTCTCCATTTCTTTTTGATGTCTTTCAGAGAGAGCTTCCATTTGTTGTACATGAAGAGATTGTAAAGCAGACACTTCATGTTCATGATGTTGTCTTTCTTGTTGCAAATGTTTCTGTAGCTCCTGAAATTAGAAATTAAATTAAAAATACTTTGAGAACTCAAAGTATTACCTCTAACTGTTCTCTTAAGCTAACTGAATCAGTCATATTGTGTTCAATACCGACAGTTCCCTAAAGTAACGACAATAGCTAACAATAAACACACACACACACACACACACACACGCACACACACACATACACACACACACACACACACACACACACACACACACACACACACACACACACACACATGTAGACATAGGTTAGAAGATTGATAGTTGAGGAAGATATCAATAACATTTTTAGAAAGCCCAACTATTTTCTACCTATCAACAGAAAAAACATTCTCAATGACAAAGACTCAGTGGACTGAAATCGGTCTATGGTATGCACAGTCCACTAAACTAAATGTCCTTCTTATACAAATTGAATATTACACCATAATATTAATACAGGTCTTTATCTTTCTTATCATTTATCATATTAATTTTAATATTAACATCACGTTAGCAATGTTGTTAGGATTATACTGAGGTATTGCTTACAGTACTACACATTTCTCTCTCTCTCTTACTTACCTGGGTTCTCTGTTGAGCTAACTCTTTCCAGTGTTTGGCATTCCACAGTAACACGAGCAACTTCAGACTGGAGTTGTGTCACCTGAGACTGCGAGATCTGAAGTCCCGACATATCAAAATCAGCTTCTTCTCCCCATCCTTCCATCCATGCAAAATCAGTTTCATGTCCCCTGCTAAGATCCATGTCACCCTCACCACTGCTCACTGCCCCAAATGAATGAACTGGTTTAACAGGTTTTAGGAGATTGTGCTCTTCATAGATTTTTTTAGCTAATGATGGAAGGTTAGAATCACTTTTGGCCATGACAATCTTTCGTGTTGGTCTTTCATTTCAATACATTGTTCTCGAAGTTTTTTTTAGTTCATCCTACAGTCCAATGATATATAATATATGCGATGATAGTAATCTCTCTATCTTTCTTTATAATGCATTCTTTAAGTAGAAAACTACTTACATCTCGTTGTTGCAAGAGTTTGCGATATTCCTGATTAATGGAGGCAACTTGAAATTCAGCCGTCTCAGCTCTTTCACTGAATTCTTCATTTCTCTTTCGCAATCTCTCCAACTTAAAAGAATGAATTTCTTTTTTTTTAAAATGTTCATTTAAGTATCTCACCTCCAAATTATATTGGGAATTCTGCTCTGTCAACTCTTCAATCTTTCTCTTAGCTAGTTGTAACTCTGTCACTGGGTCTGATAAGTGTTTCTGTAATGACTACTCAATTATTGAATACTTACCTTCTATCTCTTGTGTAGACTCTGTCAAGACTTCCTTTGTAAAAGTAGTTATTTGGTCAGTAAGTGAGGAGAACTGAGACAGTCCTCCACTGAACCAAGACATACTTCTAAATGAGTATCACATTTGTTCTTCAAAAAAGAAAAAACTACGCCCCCTCAGATATTTTAACTCTCTGTATACTTTGTATCCTATTACCATGGCAACAAAACATCAGGATTATGGCTGAATCAGAAAATGAAATGAACAGGAAAAAGTTAAATCTGGTGTCAGTAAAAGTTCTTGGCTTGTAAATACTAGCGGATTTCCTATCTCAGAAGGGACATGGGAACGTATGTGGACCTACGTCAGTGTGGTACATCCGCAAGGGAAGACATTGGCTAATTCTATCAGAGGGAAGACTACTCAGAGAGTAAATACTTAACATATGAATCTTGGAGACTTTTCACTGGATTAACTCCTCCATTATTTGCCTCTAATATTCATCGTTCATACATCCATTACTGTCTGTCCATTGATTGATCACTGTCCATCCATATAATATCTATTCATCCATTGATCACAAATAGTCCATTATCTATACATGTGTCCATCCATTAGGTCTCCTATCCTACAGTACCAGTAATACATCCCACGTCTGAAATCCTAACTAGTATCATTACAATACAAAACTATTTACAGCAACTACAGTATGTGATGATAATATTAATGTCATTATAATCATATGATATTAGATATAATTATACTGGAATGCAGTTCTTTGAGATTAAAATGTGTAAACCATTAGCAAGGTAGTGTGTTATCTGACTGTCCATTTATATCACCATCCATCCATCCATTAATTAAACATTCCACCAGCTGCCTGTCCATCCATTTGGATTTAACCATCCATTTTTAGGTTAATGGAGACTGCTAAGGAGATGATCAAGGAATCATTACCTATTAAATGTCTGGAGGCAGTGATTCTCTCTCTTTATTTGACAGCTCCTCTTCAGTCATTGCAACGCTTTACATTACGATTTAAATCATTTTATGATGGAAAATATCACAAGTAGTAGATTAACCATTGATCCATTGATCTATTGATCTATCTATTGATCTATCAATACAGACATATTGTACTTGGTATTAATCATGGCGGACATCATGGAGCACTGGGTCTCAGTCGTCGATCTAATTTAATGTATAAACCACTACATTTTAAAGTGAGACCAATATATATGTATGTGTGTGGATATATAAATTGTAAACCCTATTATTATAACTATTATTATTATTTTAGTCTTTATTAGAATTAATTGAAGACTTCATCACCTCCTACCAACAATGTATGATAGACAAATGGATGGATGGATTTATAAATAGATGGATAGATGAATGAGTAGAATGGACAGATAGAATGATTGATGGATGGATGGTTAAATGAACCATTAATTCTATATGTTAATAATTCACAGGTCATCATGATGTCATTAATATCAAGTTAAGTACTCCTATTGTACATGATATACACAGTCGTGAACAAATTCAATGGAAGGTGAATACAACCTTAACAATAGTCTGTTATAGACCTCTATCAATTGAACCTATTGTAATAAATATTGTCAATTGAGCCTATAGTAATGAATATATATATATATATATATATAATAGTACATACTCATATATATCTGCTATCTCTTTCTCTTACTAGTTCTTCGTTATTGTCTTAAAAGAGATAGATTCACAAACAACAATGAAGAAAACAATAGACAGATACATTAGATCAATTAGAGCAATTTAAAATGAATTATGCATATAATAGGCGTGGCTGATAACATGGTGTTGCACTGAGTAGATATGGCTACTAGTAACAGATCTCGTCTTGTCGATGTACTTACAGAGGATCTTGTCCTTGAGAGATGGCAAATAGAGCCACGTTCTGGAGCCAGTTTTTGTCTGAGTCCAACTTAGAGGACAAGTACTTTGAAGTGGATTGTTTGGTAAGTTATAACGGGGAGGAATAGTAAAAAGACTGAATGGATGGATAGCAAATTAATGGACAGACATATTTTAAAATGGATATAGCTAAAATAGGAAGATATTATATCCACTACTTTACAGTTCATGACAACTGGTTAAATGCTGCAGTATCATCTGATATTCCCTTACCTAGTCATCCACCCACCTTCTCTCCTGAGATGGTTCATTGGATGTTGCAGCCATCCTGTGCTACAGAGCCTGAACCTCCTTTGCATAGAATTCATATATCATGTTTTATGAAGCCAAAATGTAAACGACTATAGTCCTTTGTGTGTGCAAAGGTCCTCTTCTCTCTCTCTCTCTCCTCTCTCTCACTCTCTCTCTCTCTCTCTTTCTCTCTCTCTCTCTCTCTCTCTCTCTCTCTCTCTCTCTCTCTCCTGTCTACATATCCATTCCATATCTACCAATTTCTTTTTTTTCTCAGGTTTCTGGTTCCTAGAAATGATTTTTCTATCGATAGTTTGCACACCTTTCTTACAACTGTAGCTCAAGAGACTACATTGACCTCATGGAGGAAGTTAGCAGAACAAATAGATGCAGAGAAAATGACTTTGAGAATATAAGATGTTCCCCTCCTCTTCTAACCTCAGTAAGTATTAGATGAATGGATGGACAGAAAATATAGATGGATTTAAGTCATTTTGAATTGTATCTTCCTCTTTTTAATAGACATTTATGAATCAGTTAGTTTTTGAAGTCTATGGTAAAGAAATGAGACCAGTTATACCTAACGAGTCCAATCGTTCACACCTCCTCAAAAGTCAAGACACAGTCCCTCGTCACAAGATTCCATGACAACATCCAATCACGTGGGCTGTGGTAAGGAGAGTTTATCTCCATTGATAGCAGCTATGGAGTCAGAGACAGCTTTCTATTTTGTTTATAGTTATCATCGTTTTTACTCTATTTGACTGCATTATACACAGTCCTGCTATACTGGACAACTCAACTGGTCGACCTCTTTTATTATTTACCAATTACTAAAAATGGTCTCCTATTGTCACAGCAAAGGTATTACCCTCGGAGATAATTAACCTCAAGAACATTTATATTGATGGTCGATTGTGGATTCAGTACTATTTACCCTCGTCAGCTTTGTGTACATCTGATAACAGGGCTATTGATGCCGACTCTGAAAGGTCCTCTACAGCCACACCCACTCCATCTGATCCTATAGCTACAAGTAGCCAGGAAGAAATGAGGCACCACCCACTTTCTGATTATATACCACCTAGTCTTACCCTTAGTGATGCCGTGATGAAATGGAGGTTAGGAGAACTCAGTAATTTTGATTACATAATGTTTTTACTTAACTATTATGTTGGTCGGAGAATTGGAGATCCCAATAATCATCCTATTTTCCCTTGGATTACTGATTTTACTCAAAAGAATGGACAGCTGCGTGATCTCTCCAGTTCTAAACACAGATTAGCAAAAGGAGATTATCAACTTGACTTCACTTATCGATCAGCACTCCAAGATGTGCGTCGATCTTCCTTCTTGCTGGGCGGAGTCATCCCTCATCACATTGGAGACATAGCCTCTGATGTCACTTTTTACGTGTATACTGCTCGTCAAACTCCCAAAGAGGTCCTCTGCTCTCGTGTGAGACCACGCTGGGTACCTGAAGAATATCCTGCAACAATTATAAAGATGTATGAGTGGACCCCTGACGAAAGTATTCCTGAGTTTTACACTTGTCCTGAAATCTTTTATTCGATACATTCTGATCTTCCTGATTTGGGTGTACCAGATTGGTGCAGCTCCCCTGAAGAATTTATCTCTCTTCATCGGAATCTTCTTGAAAGTGATACCATCTCATCCGAACTTCATCACTGGTTTGATCTAATGTTTGGGTACAAATTAGCCGGAGACGCAGCTGTAAAAGCTAAGAATGTCTATCTCTCGTTAGTAGATGGTCACACATCTCCTACAAGTAGTGGTATTGTTTCAACTGTTTCGTTCTTCGCATCCAAAACGGGTCCAGAATTGTTCAGCCCCCTTGGTCATTTTTCAATGGCAGCACTACTTGAATATGAGTTCTCTGATGAGTCTCACAGCATTCACATTTCTCAAACCCTCACTCGACGGAAACCATCACAGCCAGCTTTAACACTGCAAGAAGAGGAGACAAAAGAAAAGACATTAGCTAGTATATTGGACCAAGGCTACATGAGGTCTGGTGCATACATTCGGACTCCAGACAAGAGAACTCAACTAGATGACGGCTCGTTTGAACACGTGGGTTACCCAATGATACAGATGACCCATCCTTCACAATGACCATGGGAGTATCAGCTTCTTACGCTGATGACAATTATGATTTGAGCATGTTGACCCCATCATCCAGGAGACCATCCACTAAACAACAAGATATAGCTGTTCTCTCGGAGGGGTACTGGGGGAGGAAAGCGGGGTATCTTGAGAGAATTCTTCGTCCACGTCCAACTGTTACTACAGAAGCTGTTGACACATTTGAATGGCAAGGAACTAATATTACTATTCCAAATGACACATCTCCTTTACAACCTCTAATTCAAGTTGAGGAGGCCGCACACTTTCTGGCCAAGTCTTGTCGTGATTTTGGTGACCTTTGCACTCAACAATGGATGTCAGATGACTTACTGATGTTACAGGTTAATAATATTTTACAACATATGCATCCATACACACTCTATCTGTCCATTTATATTTTTTTCATTTTTCCCCTTTCCATCAATCCATTAGCATAAGAAACAAGATAGATCTATTCACAGTAGGTTAGTAAAGTTACTGAAAGAAGAAGACAAAAGGACTTTATCATTCTTTTGAAGAGCGGGTTATACTGGATTTAGCAGCTGTCACTTGTGTTGCTTTGGAAATAACATGTAATAAATATCTCCGAGGAGCTCTGCCTTTGAAGACAACACTCAGTGAAAGATTTAAAATATTGAATAAGCTAATTTCAAATGGACAACTTCATGTGCCATTGTTAGTAAATGAATGAATGTATGGATTATATCTCCTCTCTCTCTCTCTCTCTCTTCTCTCTCTCTCTCTCTCTCTCTCTCTCTCTCTCTCTCTCTCTCTCTCTCTCTCTCTCTCTCTCTCCTTACAGTCACTTGTGTTGTTTAACAGATCAAATTTTCAGAGAGGGCGAAGCAATTATTCCATCAATCATTCCTTCTTTCTCAGCTGCAGCTCTGATCCAACAATTCATCCCCTAGTATCATTTCCAAAATACTTTGAACTCTTTACCAGACCCTATCAGACTATGAAAATAAATCCAAAGGAGCGGGCTAGCCACACCTCCAATTCGACCCAAATTAGTTAGTACATTCACCAGAGAAGGAGCAATAATAATGACAAGAACCCATCAGAGGTCATCTCCTTCATTGCAAGTCTCTTTCTACCATTTTGCCACAACTAGATCGTGATGGTCTACAGCTGTTTATGCTCTATGTCTTTCCTCTCTTCGAGCATCCATCCAGCTGTTTTGAAGCCTTATTTTTCCCTCTTTGATCCTTTATCACAGTACTTGGGACGAAAATGGATCCAACAAACTATGATACCATCATTTCTTTATGCTTTCGACACATTTGAAAACCCTTCTAATCGCTGCCGTATTCTTAGTCCGAAGTACAGCTGATATGTTAATATCTCAATTTGGTCTGGGCTATATTTTTAAATCGGTTTCTAAGTTGTATCATTGATGCTACAATAGAACCATTAGCACAGAAAATGAGTAGTAAGAAACAAAAAAATCTGATTTTTTGAGCAGTACAAAAGAAGGAGAAGCATCAAAGATAGCATCTGTCAAAAATATTTCTTTAAGCCAAATAGCAAATACTCTTCCCCAACACGTTCTTCTTCCAAGCTCTCGCTCAGTTTTAGTTGGGAAAACCACACCTATGAATCAGATAGCGAGGGAGAGGACAGTGATGCTGAAGCTGATTTGAGTTTTCCTGAGGCATCTATCTTAGCCTCTAAACTACCATTTTTCTTCAGTGTTTGGTTTACTAGCAGATATGGAACACAGTACTAATATCAATGAACAAGGACTGTCATCAGAGTCTGCAGAAACCAAACTCACAGCTAAAGAACTGTCACCAAATCTGATCCTCCGCTCCATGAATGGGCGGGACACCACACCCACTCAACCACTTGATTCATCGATCATTGAATCAATGCACACAAAGGAGGAATCTCCTATTACACCCTCATTGACTGTTGACAATATTCCTTCTCCAGATCGTTCAAATACATTTCAATTATCAACAGACGAATGTATTAACTTATCACTAGACGACCCTCTTTTACCTCTTCCTACGGACACCACTAAAGAACCATTAAGTACTCTCCCATATTGTCCAGTGTTGAATCCTAGAGGAAAAGGAAGGTGAAGATGTTATGCTAGGTGAAGGAGAAGGGGAAGGTGACATTGAGACACTGTTGATCCGAAATTCTTGACTATAAGTGCTCATATTTCTGAAGTGTCATCTGATTGCCTTATATGGTTGATATGGAGACTGGGACCTGTTCTAGCTACAAAACATATTGCTCATCCACTACTAGACAATATGTACAAGTATGTCAAATTACTATAGCAACTATATATATAATATATATATATAATATATACAATTATCTTGGTAAGATCACCATAAATGTTACCAATAATAAATATACATGCAATTATTACCATGGCAACAATTACTATAGAACGACCTATGACTTTAGGCAAATTATAGTTTTTAAAAGTGAAACACATTGCTTGTACATTACATTTTGAATTTTGTTGTAAACATTGTCAAACCTATTTTATATTTAATTAATCACCATTGTTTTTAATTACCATTGTTTTAATTGACATGTATTAACATTACCAAAGTAACTTTCCACCAAAAGTAAACATGTACGTACTTTTTGGAAGGAAACCTTTATTGCTGTAACTATTTTGAAGTTTTAAACAATGCCAAAACCAACTAGATACTCACATATCAACAATTACCATAGTAACAGTTTACCATAGCAACATTACTATAGTAACTATACATATGTGTTCTTTTTATAGGTGGGTTTCTCTGGTGTATGTAAGCTAATGAAAATAACAACACTCGTTATGTTCTCAGTGTTTTGTCTGCCATGATAGAATACTATGGTGATAAGATTGTCTCTTATCTATATATACCTTTCATTAAAAAAACAGGTTTGTAGTTTATACTACAATACTTTATTTCAATGAATTCTTATCTTTGCTCTATTTATTAGTTATATTCTTTTATCTATCTCATCTAGGTGGCTTTTCTTAATAAGAGAACATCCATTAGTGTCAAAGTTGAAGCTAATATAGCAGCTTCAGTGGCCATTTTGGAAATGTCAGTTAACAAAACCAACAATGCTGAATTACTTTTGAAAATCATGGATGATATTTCTAGATCGTATTTTAAACCTCTCTTTAAAGTCCTTTCCCTCAAAAATAATTGTTTTTTCCTAATGGAACAGAACACGGGCAACTATCTGTCACTCAACAGTTCAACTTTTAAAAGAAATCTGTCGTAAATTAGGACGGATTAGATCTTCAGAAGTACTGATGGATGCTCTACAGTCTTTCTTTAATTGTTTTAGTACTGCCCATGGAAAGGAGAAACCTGTTAGTGGTCTCCTTACTCCAGTGGAAGGCTTTTATGGAAGTGAAAATGGTAGATTTACTGACAATATTCCATCATAAAAACTCCTGGTGATGAAAACCCAATGGCCGTTGAACAAGTTATGAGAACATTCTCGCCTGAAATGGTTCCACATGCATACGTTGACTTCTGTAAATTGATTGGACAGATCTCCTTAACAAATAACTTACACAACATTGATGTTATTGAAGATTTACATGCCTCTTACAGCCAAGAGACAGAAGGAAATACTATAGGACAAATGACATCATTGTTGGGACTAACTGAGGAGGAAGAGTCCTCTGATATAGCAGTCCTAACAGTAGTGATTCAAGCACAGACTTAAATTTGGCGTATGAACTTGGACCGACTATGGCTCTCCAAGGTAGGAGTGGTCTTGGTCCCAGATTCCACTTCATTTGGAGAATCGTCATGGTTTGTTGACACAGAGGAAACAGATTTAGGGAGAAGGGGAGGACAGAGGAGAAATCTTCGACAACTCAGGCTGTATCGAGTGGTTCAAGCTTTTGTATCAGTTCTACGTAATACTCTGACTGTATCCACAGTTCCATTGCAATTTAAGACTCAGACTGATACTGGGGGGTGTGGTTGGTGCTATTGGTCAGTAGAGAATACAGATAGTGCACTCAATCGTGGATCAGCTTTATTTGATGCTAAATTTGGTGCTCCAACATCTGATGGGATTAATACTATATCATCTGAAACATCGTATGTTACATAGATGGATGAATGGACAGACAGATTGATAATAGATAGATAACAATGGATATGGACAGACAGATAGATGACAAATGGTTGAATGGACAGACAGATGGATAAAATAGATAGATAACAGATGGATGAATGACAGACAGATAGATAAATAGATAGATGAATATGAATGGACAGACAGATAGACGACAAATGGATGAATGGACAGACAGATATAATAGATAGATGAATTTCATCGTTTTTCTGTAGCATCGGATTGGATTGTACACCTAAGGAAGTTGGGCGGAGTTTTGCGGCGTTATGTTGATCATGGTAATATAGCCCCTATAATATTTATTTATAATGTACTTGTTTAGGTCCTCAATGTATGAAGTATACACTAAGTTTAGATGGAGTAAGTTACAATCCTATGTTGGTAAGTAATGTTATTATTGACATCTTAGTAATTATAGTATTATAAAAATATGGTTAATTTACTGCAATGTTTTGATGTAATGTGAATTGATATAATGTGATGTAGTGTACTGTAGTGTAATATAATGTAATGTGATGTACTGTAATGTAATGTAATGTGATAAAATGTGATGTAGTGTAGTGTAATATAAAATGTAATGTGATGTACTGTAATGTAATGTAATGTGATATAATGTGATGTAGTGTAGTGTAATATAATGTAATGTGATGTACTGTAATGTAATGTAATGTGATATAATGTGATGTAGTGTACTGTAGTGTAATGTAATGTAATGTGATGTACTGTAATGTAATGTAATGTGATATCCATGTATGTAGTGTCTGTGTGTAATATAATGTAATGTACTGTACCTGTAACTGGATTGTATATTATGTAATTTGATAGTATAATTATACTCGTGCTACAATATTTTTTGGTTCAGGTACACATACATTCATTAACATACTGTTACCACTACTGCCTACTCTATTGATGTTACAGGTCACAAGTCTGCCATTAAATGTCTTCCATGTTCAAGACAGTGAACATATTTTTCTAAGTGGTAGGAAGGACAAGACAGTGAAGATCTATGGTCATCACATAACCAAGGAGATGGGACTGCCATGTGTCAGTGTAAAAACAGACATTTGTCAGCTCATCAGAGAACAGTCTTGAATATTGGAATGATCAATAAGTCACAGGCTGTCTCTTGTGATGGGAGTGTCCATGTATGTTAACTGTCTGTATAATATAACTTCTCCTTTATCTCTCTCTCTCTCTCTCTCTCTCTCTCTCTAGGTATGGGATCTTCAAACTAGTTTTCTCTCTTCATCATTTTTCATATTCAACACCATTTCAAGCTATGGAATATTAAAACACTCAACCTTCAACTCTTGTTGTAGCAACTACAGACTTTCAATTGAGGTACATTTCTAATTATAATCCATTAATAAAGGAAAGCAACCATTATCACTCAATTAGATTCTTGATGTCCGAACACAAGGTTTTCAACACATTTGGAAGACGGCATTTTCAAACTGGTTAAAGTTTTACACGACCACAGATTAATATTCTTGTCTAATAATTTCAGGTAACATCCGTTTCTTAGCACCGTATTTCAATTGGATAGCAGTTGGTAATATGTAATGGTACACTTAATATGTTAGATATACGTACTGGTGAAATATTACATCATTGGAAACCTGCTGATAAATGGCCTCTACCAGTAAGTGTGTCTATTGTTAGCTTATAATGTATTATTCATCAATCTATTTATCTATTGATTCATTGATCTATCCAATCAATCTGTTTATCCATTCATTTATTGATCCCTCCATCTATCCATCCATCTATTCTCCACATCTGTTAATTAAGATTTATTAGCAACTATTTGGAATGACACACCGTCTAATTATATTAATTATAGTCTATAATTTATATGGAACATGCCTTTATTCCTTATCTGAGAGTCTTTATTGTTTAAAGGTCTCTACATGGGGGGATAGTCCTAACTCAAGTCAAAGTCACTGAGAGAGGAAACCTTCTAACTAGTGCTGACCAGGTCTATGATATCGCTATGGAAACCAAACAGCCGTCCACTTACCACTTTAGAGGTGAGTACAATACACATAGAAAATTTTATTAAATATAATAATAACTCATTAACCATTCTATTAATGTACATGTATATTGTGTACTAAATATATACTAAGAGAGAGAGTATAATCTTAACTAATGATGTCCTTCAGATTTTACCTTCGTTGAGGTTTTCGCAATTCTAAATAAAGTCCATTGACTATATTTGGTTTTTGAAGGATTGTTGTTTAACTAGTTTGATTAATGAATGATCAGAAGTTGATGGACGTATTGTCCAATGGCCATTTGATTTGGGACAGTCTCCTTTTTCATTTTTCATATCTCTTGGTCGATGAACAAGCACTCCTTTAGATACGACTGATGATCCATTTTGTGCCTATTTACAGGGGTGTGGTTTTCTCTGGGAAGACTAGATGAGTATGGCTACTCAACAAAGTAGTTCTGCGAGGAGATGTCTTCTAAGAGATTACCAATACACCTAAAATGTGATTTAAAAACATTCATACTTCATAGGAAAGAGGACATGAAAATCTGGCTTTAACTTGAGTACAAGTACTATGTATAGCATACAAGTACATGGGTTGTACTTGTATGCTATACTTGTACATAATATGCTTATTAAATTTACATTTATGGCTGTGATGACACATGACTCAACATTAGTCTCAATTTAGATTCCCCTCAGTAGGACACACCGTTTGCAATTCAATAAATAGTTTTTAATTGTGTCATTCTAACATTGTGATGATAGGTAAGATCAAATTACATCTTATGGAATTTTCACATGACAATGGTAATTATTTTATGAAACTATAAATGGAAAGATTGAATTTTGGGACAGCTGCTAAGAACAATAACAATTTCAAAACAAGCCTCGCCATTCTATAAGATAAATTATATGTATATCACAACAAGGTTCATTGGTCACTGATGTTAGGTATTCAAAACTAATTACTAAGCTAGTACTCATTCTAGCAAACATTTTAACTGGTCATCATTACCTTCACGGTTGTCGATTGGACTAAAAGCATCCTCTCTTCTTTCTCATGACATTAGCAGTTGAATAAGACTCAGGATCCATGACAGGCATTTCTCTCATTGGCGACATCTTAGTGATTGGTTGACTGCAACTGCGGTAGATTTGGTCTTAGTGGTTGCTGTGGTGATAACATGTTGGTGTCAGGAAGGGATGCTCGACTGGTGGTTTTATGGATCTCAACATCTTGTTAACGAGTTACTTCTGCTGTGACGAGGTGATGAAGAGGAGATTGTTCATTAAAAACTCCTGAGATGATATTCAGGTTCATCTGTGTCCTGGAACAGGATGGGTTGGTACACGTGTTGTCAAATTCTCTGTTAGTTGTAGATTGGCGGCTGCTATATTTAGTGACTAGTGACTTGTCTTGTTAGAAATAAGCAGATGTAAGAGATTTGTGTAAGTCAGGAAAACTAAACATAAACCAGCTAAGTTCTGTTTAAGTAACCGATTTGTTTTTCTAGCATCTCAGCCGCGAGTAACGTCATGGTGATACCCCATGTGAGTATCTTTGCTATTGTTACACAGAAATGTTGGTCGTCCTGTAGGAATACCCTCTTTTTGCAAAGACTCTGATCGAGGTCCTCTTTTTCATCTATATCAAAAGGAGTTGCTTCACGTGACTGATTCAAGTATTCCATGCTATTCTGACAACTATTGGATTGGTATGAGGATAGACAGTTTCTTACATGGTATTACATTATTACAGTAACCCATCACTGGGTGATCGCCTAATCCGGCGAGAGATTGTTATAACTTCTTCTTCGTCCATATTCTGTTTCGTGTAAACTGTTCAGCTGCTTGAATTGAAGTGATCATTTGATCTGTATAGCTTTTATGCTGGCCTAAAATAGAATAGAAAAACGAACAAATAGGTTTCTATTATAAACGGGGTTATTGTTCTTACCTTTGAAAAGTGCGTATTGTTTTCACTCAAATCTGCTCTTCCTATTTCTTCCAGAGATTGTGCCAATTCAGAAAGATGAGTTGGAGAAAAAACTTGCATTCCTTCCATTCTACTGAGAAACGTAGAGCAAGGCCCCGGCTCGTGTAGAGGTTCAACTTCACTATACCACATCGGTAGATCATATTGGTAGACCTAACGAAAGAACTTCATTTTGCGAGTTTTTCAGCAATAGAGTTCACGAGTCGTTTATAACCTCGATACGAGAACAGCATAGTTTTGATCCTGAGAATTTGGTAGAGCTGCCAGAAAAGACTCGTCCGCTCTCCGGAGAGGAGAGAAAACATGATGATGCCAACAAACCGAAAATCGGCGATCTAAATAACGCAGCATGCTTTTATTTTATATCTCAGGTTCACTTCCTTTTTTATAAACATTGTTCTATTTTTAGATCCAGGAAGTTAACTGTTAATTTTAATATAATTTCCTATTGTATTCAGGTCAAACATCCAGTACTCCTTGCCTTGAAAGTTTTGGAGAAGAACTGGTCACTATTTCAACACAACTGGACAAGTTGTTGTGCATGATCATATGAATTTGTGGTATGCTAAAATAAAGTGTGACCTAAAACCAAATGATTTTCAGAAAATAGAAATTATTATTTTAATGTTATGTGCTCATTTAGTTAGTTTTTTAATACTTTCTTCTTATTTGTTTAGCGTGACCGTGATAATATAGTTTCAATGACAAAAATAAAGAGTAAGAGATACGAGGCAATCTCACATGTTCAGCTGCATTACAACAGAACCAGCTGCTATTATTAGGTAGTGAGACAGGACAATTTAGTACTAATGGCATAACTTACTTTATAACAGGTATACACTGTAATGATGTGTGTATAATGTTCATGTACAAATGAATAATATAAAATGTATTTTCTTCAGTCTAATTAATTTAATTTTTGTGCAAAATTGGTAATTTTAAAATAAAGTTTGGTTACGTATCTAATAGTGTACATGTACATATTATAGTGATGACCATCAAATACAGACACATCATTTACTATTATATCTCTTTAAAATGAAATAACAATTGACTCACACTTTCTCTTTAAAAAATGAAGTAACAATATCACAGACTGATAAACACAAATATAGGGTTTCACATCACCTAGGACATGTTTACAAGTTACAATATATTAAAATAGAGTCATTAAATTATAACTTTCACTTAATTAACTAGTCATAATGGATAATGTCAATAATAATAATAGAGGCATTGCTTTGAAGAATGGACCACTTTATAGCTGTTGCCTCATACGGTAGTTGGCCTGGACCAATATGAACCTCGTTGACCTCGGCTTTACGATTGGACACGTTCCAATTGTTTATTCTGTCTGTCCAACTCTCTCCCATATCTACGGCAATACCATGGAGATTATCTAGAATGTTACCAACAGCACTGGATAGAGAAAGAAATAGTTTTTAAGACAATGAAAGCTGTTTACAAGAAGAGAACTTACACCATAAATGATACAACTACTTTGTCAAGAGGATAATGATTTACTTTTACAATATATCTACACATTTATTTAGTTGACATAGTTTATAAGAACAACAACAGTCATGTGATGTGTGTATTTTTGCTCTAGGCTTACCATAGAATACAAACACAACACAACAGAGGATGAATACATAATAGTTTATTAAGTCAATTTAATTAGTATCATTATAATTACTACATACTTACTACCTGAACTGTTTAACAACTATTGATTATCTGTATAAAAGAATGCAATAACAATGCTGAAAATTAATAAAGCTATTGTATTATATGTTAGTAAGTAAACACAATTACTACAGACACTTTCCTTATAATAATGACAATCGCTAAACTATGTTAGATTCACTTACCCAAGATTTTGATCCATCTCCATCCTCTCTTTCGTCTCCTGTCACTCTCTTAATATAGCCTCCTTGACCTCCACTGCCTCCAACTTGTCGTGGCTGACTAGTAAACGACATTATCATCTTCTTTGGCTTTACTGCCGTAAGTTTTTTTTGTAGGTTTTTGACTTCTGCGGGTTTTGTGAAAGTAGAGTGTAACCCCCACGACGCTGAAAATTAACCACCACACAAACACCAGCTAATTTTACCCCTTTGCAAAGTTCATGTCGTGTGAGTGTTGTAAGCATTTAGTGTACAATAATTGTCAGTTATATTTTTAACAGTGCCAAGTTGTATGCATAAAAGTGTGCGTCATTGTAAAGTCAAAAAGTTGACGGGAGGCTATTACACTTAATCCCCGAAATTAAAGGGAGTCTAACCCACTATTGTAATGAGTAAATCCTACATAGCATAGTGCAAAAAATAGAGTGCTGACAGATTGTACCATTTGTTTGCTGAGTCTTACCGTGAACCTTTCTTGGCCCACCTCCACAAGGACAAGTACAACAACCACAGATCTTTTCCAACTCTCGAAGATTCTTATCAGTTCTCTTAAGATCAACATTCATTTCATCAAGTCTCCTCTCTACGTTATCAATCTTCTCACCTATTATAATAAGTTAGTACAGTTGAAAAGCGTAATCATTGCAACTGACCCTGTTCATTTAGGGTTACTAATGTGTCCACACCAATTTGATTCGTTTCCTCTGCTACGCGCAACATGCGCCTCGTTGAATCTAATGTCTCATCTGTTACTTGATCAATTCGTTGATCCCAAACGTCTAAGATCGTCTTCGTCTGCCATAGTGTCGTTAACTTCAAGACTGCTGAAAAAAAGGGTCGTTGAAAGAAAGTGACAGCTCTCTAGTATACGGAGAAGTATCCTGACCAAGTTATGTACTTAATGTCATCGTTCCATTTTTAAACCCCTATTGAACTATCTACACAGATTTATCTTTCCTTGTATGTACTGTATCATTTTCATTAAATTTATTGATATTGTTGTAATAACAAAAATCATAATATATTTAATCACAAAACATAATTAAAACAGGATTATTGATAAAGTTTATGGGAGAACAATATGCCACAAATTTTTATCAGAGTAGATGCTCCAAACGATGGGTACTGTGTACAAGATGACCCTCGGTGTCCTCAGCTGTGTCATTAAGCTCTTCTAGATCTTTTATTTTGTCTGTCTAACTCACTACCCATTTCAACAGCAATACCTCCAAGATTGTCTAAGACCTTGCTCACAGCACTATATCAAAAAAACAAACACTGTTGTAAAAGTATATTTTTATAACTGTTTACAAACTACTCTGGTTGTCTGACATAGTTAGTATGTAGTCTTGTGTAGTCATGTCATTAAGAGCAGAGGTGGCTATGCAAGAGCATTATTATTTTTTTAATGATTACGGAATAATATAGTACTTGTTCATATTCTCTTTAAATATAATTATGTTATAAATTTTTTGCTAACAAAATTTATTATAGGCAACACAATAGTACTGACACAAACTTGTAACAGTATTGAGCATGTTTAGACAGCTTGATTAATAAAAAAGTATTTAGAATATTAAACTTACCCAAGATTTTCATCAATCTCATCTTCTCTTTTATCACCTGTCACTCTCTTGATAAAGCCACCCTGTCCATTACTGCCTCTACCTTGTTGTGGCTGATCAGTAATAATCTCCATGTACCCTTTGTCCTCTTTCTTACAATGACTACGATGCTAAAAACAACAACATCAAACTAAATTTTAACTCTTTGTTAGCAATTAGTCTTGTATAGTAGATAAGTAGACAGGGAAGCATGTTTGATTTGATTAATCATCTAAATTAAAGGGCTCTACCCAAAATGAACCCCAATAAGTACATAGTAGCTAGCAGCTAATTCTTAATTTCTTACCAAGCCACCTCTTTGTCTGCCTCCAAAAGGTGGACAGACCAACAGCCACAGACCTTTTTCCATTTCTCTAATATTACTATCAGCTTTACCTAGGTCTACTTTCATTTCGTCAAATTTTTGCTTGACATTGTGAATCTTTCTCTCCTATTTAACATATAGTGTAAAATATGAAATGGACAATCATTTCAGCTGACCTTGCTCGTTTAAGGTTGTAAACGTATCTAGTCCAATTTCATTCGTTTCCACTGCTACTTTCAAAACACGCGCCTCGACGAATCTAGCGTCTCGTTAGTCTCTTCATCGATTCTTGATCCAAACGTCTAATCTCATTTTCATCTCCATTGTGCTGTTTAGAAATACCCAAAACTACCGCTGTGTGTGGCAGCTAAGATCAGGAAAGGAGGGCTAGTAGCCACCGGATTCACTTTCATATTATTCAAAATAATTATCAAGCTTAGGTTATGTATGAATTAGCAAGATTATTAGCCCGAAGAAAGTGATCCAAATTTTAACCCCTTCTTATGCCTTCTCTCACTGAGCAGAAGTTTGCATTTGATTGTTTGTCTGGAAGATCTAAAGGAACTGTTATAAAGTTCGATAGAAGGAAGAAAAGATAATGAAGAAGACTGTTTAGATAAGATTTTTATTTGTTGTAACATAAAAAAGAGACAATAATATCTGAGTGTTGTAATAATGATGTCATAAACCTGTTCCATTGCTACAGAGTAACTCTCTAATATTTATGTCAATGTCACATGAATATGATATACAGCCACACCTTCTATTGTCACGTGGAGTTCAACTTTCTAATGACATAACTGGTGTTTCTTGAAAATTCAAAGTTATTGCAAAACAAAGCATTTTTTTAAACTGTTGTTTTTCCTGATGTTTTCTGTTTTCATTGTTCTTCACCAAGGTTCCAAGGAGTTGGTAAACTATCTGCTACCTACTTAGTACTATATTTTTGTGTGTGTGTGTTGTGCTTAATTAAGAAACTAAATTTGAATGGCCTACATTTTAACCACAAACACGCTACATTATAAATTTTTAATTTAATGTAAGGGGTGGAAAGATTGGAGTTTTAGTGGACAGACCTCAGGTAATCATTGGACCCGAAGGTAGAGTCATGGGAAGAGGGAGAAGTTGGAACTGATAATACCGACATGTTTCTCAGGTGGAATGTCTTCAACATGTAGGAACCTCTTCTGTTAATTTTACTCAATGTAATATCTCTTGTAATTTATTTATTCATCCATTATCTAGCCATGTATCTATTTTTCTCTATCCATCCATATTTAGTTACTAATCGTAGATTGTTTTAATGTCAAACAGATGATATGTTAGGTACAACTGGAGGTCTAGGATGGAAGTGGTCTTGGAAGTGGTGCTGACATGTTTGATCAACCCTACAGAGTCAACAAGGATCTAGACTGTTTTTCTCTTATTGCTGGCTATTATGTCTTTGAATGTAAATGACAATGTGATTTTCAAGTGAATCCAAGTATTATTGGAGATTGTTTTGATGTGAGTGTGTCTTCATTCATGTGTAATTTATTTGCGAATAATGCAACAAAGTGAGTATAGACTATAGAGTATTGTTGGAACCACATTATCTTTCATTGTAAATACAAAACTAATTATATCCTGAGTAATTCTCAAATTAAGTGATGCTAAAAATTTCACTGAACTTTCTAACCATTACTATAGAGTATGTATATAGTACATTATGTGAATTGATAGTCTTAATTACTAGGATCATGTTGGTATAGATGACTCTTCTTTAGTCAAGTGTGTTATCTCTACAGTCAGTATTTTCTATTGATTTTCACTTTATGACATCAACTAATAATAATATATTTATAGTCTATTAAAATAATAATTATAATATAATTGGATTCATTGTGACAGCTTTTAATGAGTCCACTACATATTTTAGTACTAGTGTTATAGAGTACATCCATTCTGGAGAATAATGGATCAGGTGACAACAAATAGAAGTGTTCGTGTTTCTGGATGTGCTAGAGGAACAATGGGTGGAGTCAATGGAACTAGTCTATTTTCTGGCAGTGCTAAAGGAACATGTAATAAAGATTGTATATGTCATTTGTATATATTACACTGTTTGTGTAATATTGAAAGTAAAGTGAGGACTCAGGTTAGTATACCTGACCTAATTATTATTATATTTATATTTATTGTTATTTTATTATATTGTCATATACTATTATTAATATTAACTGACAATATACATTACAAACAATAAAGTTAATTTTATTATTACAATACTGTGTGTACTCCAATATGATATTGTGAGTAATAGAAGAAAAATTAATTACAGTGACATCATTAACTATTACAACTAATAAAACTTATATACTACTCCCCAGAGTACTATAAAGTTAAGTATGACTGTATTAATTAAAATATTAAACATCATAGCTTATATCAACTGTCCTATTACAATGTTAGTTAAGCCCCAGCAATTTAATATAGCACTAACAATCTTAAGACCTTTTTACAATAATATTTTCTTTTGTATTAGAAGTGGAATAGGAATGAACACAAGATTAGAGGTGGGAATGAGGATAGGTACAGGAATGTTAATTAAGATGGGGCTAGGTGGTGAAACCCTCAAGCCTTTTCTGTAAGTTATATTATCTGGTTTTAAATTAGTATGAAGTATTGTAATCATAAAATTAATAGTAATAGTTATTAATCATTGTCAATTATCTATTTCTATAAATTATATTTCTATATTATAATAATTATGGTATAGCTACCATAGGAAAATGATGTCATCATTAAATCTGGTCTATTGTTATATTTATACTCCTCTCTATTGTATTACTACTGATATGAGATAATATGAGAATAAAGGTTTAGAGGTAAATAGAATGAATGGACAGAATGACAGATGAATGGATAGATGTTATGAATTAATTGACATAATGTATTGATAACAAAACAATATGAGGTAACAATTACTATATTATATTGGTATATTAAATGTATTATGTATGATTGTAGGAATTGAGATTTGAGGACTACTTGTATAAGAGACAATAGATATGTCTACAACAGAGAACAAATAAAAAGGAGATTATACTCACAAGAGGAAGGAACAAAGGAGACACTTTAAACCTTTATCTAGTTTGAGGTTGTTATAATTAATATTAAACATTTGATAATTCATTGTTATTATCACTAGCTGTTTTTATATATGTATGTGTCATTAAGTACAGTTTTTTTCACTTTCAGTGCTGTAGGTTTTTTGGTTAGCATATCATGATTCCATAGATAGTAGAGTACATGATTCATAGCTGTCAAAATAGGGTGGGGCAATAATTACGAGCCTCACCCTTCTTCGTGACCACAATGGATGACTCACTCGAAAGCTACAGGAAAGCCCGTTATTGATACCTTTATTCTCAATACGCCAACCTCAGTTCAGCTCTACAAGGATGTATGACAAAAATTTACGGAGGAAGCATTTGCTGTTATTTTTTAACTGATATCTGAGTCTGTTATGAGAAGTGAGAATTTTGCTGACATAGCTAATGAATTTAAAACTGGATTGAAGTTGAGGAAGACTGTAGAGGAAATACAGACACATTGTTATTGTCTTGTTAGAATTCTTGAGGATCTTGGTGGACCAGCAGCAATTGTTGGTAGTAATCTTGCTACAGAGCTGTCAACTTTAGCTGCCCAGTATCGTGGTATGTCATGTTAGAGTGTATTAATTAAGTGTACCTTTAATTGACGATCATGTTTAGGAACTTGTGCAAAAATTTTTGAAAATTCCACTGTTATGGAACTAAACAAGGTTTAGTTTATAATGTCATAGTTAACACTAGTATTATTTAGTCTCGTCCCCAGACTGTATACCCCCCTTGGGGAGACTTGCTTCAAATTCTTGCTCCTAGTGTCATTAGCATGATGTGAGTGATCATATGACCTTGAAAAAAAACTGTATGATTGCCGCAAATTGATGCCTCTTAGGAATGTTGATGTAGTAAACTTTTTTGTGCATTTCTTTTATAGAAAGGATATTTACTATACTAGTAATAGAATGCTATAATGATGTGTTATAACATGTAGCTGACCATCATATGGTTTGATGTTATCGTTAATTTCAAATACAGACTTTATAATTTTAAGAAATGCTTCATCAAGAACTGTAGTTTGTAGTCTCAGAATTATCATGATTAATTATTATTGATTTCTCAAAAAATTTCTGTGTCAAATGACCATCTGTTACTTGCCATGTGACGACTATCTGTTACTTGTCATGTGACCATTAGTATATGATTAGATGAGTTGACATGTCATATTAATGACACTAGGACCAAAATTTTGAAGCAAATATACCAGACTGCCTTTTACCTAGGGTGTATGGCAGTCTGTGGGATGAGATTATAAGTCAATACTATGATGAACTATACTTGTAATGACCAAGTGATCATCCATTACTTGTAAATGTAGTTCTTGTGTGACCTTGTGATCATTCCATTTCTATTGTTTTTTATAGTACATATTCATTTCCTCTTAATAATTTAAGTATTCTATTACAGTTATTAATAGTATTCATATCAAAGACACTAATTATTATATCTATATATTAACATTACTTTAATTAACATTGTAAAAATTGATCTATTAATTTTAGCAACCAACTTATAGTTTACATAAGTGGTTACTATGGAATCCATAATTAATATAAATTACTCATTATATAATTTGTTGTTATATTATTATAAAGTAACTAGTTAAAGTAATAATATTAATTTTCATGAACTTAACTTTCACATTTAAATTATCTATACTGATGATAGTCACACAAATAGTTTAAATAATCATCATATTATGAGATATTGATCAGTTCTAGTATCATTATAAATCATTTAAAGTACTGATATATTATCATGTTATACACTATATATTGTAATTAGGGTGTGTCTCAATGCTCATAGCTTTGCCTAGTGAGATATTGACCCCACCCATTAGTGTATAATGGTAGCTCTCATATAACTAGTAAATATACTAATTTATATAATTATAATTATAACAGAAATTAAAGGACAAAAGAACAGAGCTCTCGCTGTGTTGCTGTTACTCCGAGTTTCACACGCGTTATGCGATCGTCAGACAGCCCACAACACAGCGAGAGCTCTGTTCTTTTGTCCTTTAATTCTGTTCTAAACCCTCTGTCTAACGACATCGAGCACTCTTCAACAGACTTAGATACTTCAATATTATTGTAATGTCTCTTTAATTACATTAGATCTTTCAAGTCTATTCAGTCAGTATGGTCTATCATATGAAGTAGTAGATAAAGAGTGTGATGATGGAGTTTTCATTGAGGTTTCACAACATATGAATGATGACTATATAATAGCTGGTCATTGTCTTAATTTACCTACAGAACGAGTTCATAATATTTCACAAAGTGATAAAAGTGATGTAGAAAAGAAGAACGAGTTGTTATGGGCATGGAAAAAAAGAATGGAGTGGAGCTAGTTACAAAGAATTAGTGAAGTCTTTCTTAAAAATGGAAGATCGTTTTGTCGCTGAATCAATATTAAAATATCTTTCAAAGAGAATGACATCATTGCCACAAACAGTGATGTTTCACCTTGCCCCAGAGAAAGCTAAAATTCATTATCCAAACTGGAAAGATTTGACAGTGAGTGACCAGGAGGCAGTGAGAAACCAGCTAATGGATGACAATCGTGATGTCCGTAAAGCTTATACATTTTTTGTTGTTAAACTTATACATTCATTTATAAAACGTGAAGTTGACCCAAAAATTATTCAATCAACCGTGCGTAGTTACAACACTTCAGAAGGTCACCAACAACAAACCAATGGTGTTTGATTTTAGAAGAGATGACAGTGTTTCTGATGTCTTTTCCGAGTTGTCCAAACACTGCACATGGTTTAACTATGATTCACTTCAAGTAATAGTTGAAGCTTTGGAGATGAATCTGAAAGGATGTGTTTAAAGGAATATGAAGATAAACATCTCATTCCTTATTTAAAAACGCTCCATTTTTGAGATACCGTGTGCTCCTCCACACACTCAATCTCAACGTACCGAACTTCTTCTTAAAGTGTCTGCAGATGTCATAACTGGAGGAGAAGTAAAAGCTATTCAACGTAACCTTGCCAAATTACTGGGTTTTCAAAGTAGTGCTATCTTACACTTCATGATTACAATGAAGGCTGTATTGAATTAGTATTTAGTCTTCCTACAGTAGTATTGAAGAATAGCTCTCCTAAATCCAAGCTGTTCACTTACATTGAATGGGAGAAGTCAAGTCATCTTACAAAGTTAATGTTGATCTAGTGACTGTATTGTAAGTATTATTTTAAATATATTCTCACTTTATGACCATATTTCAGAACATATTCTGATAAACCAGAAGTATCTCTACTTGTTAAGTTGCTGCATGAAAAAGAGGATGCTCTTAATGAACTTTTAGAGAGAGAAAAGACAAAACAAAGTTAGTTATTTTATATATTCTGACTAATACTACATTGTGAAAAGATATACGTATGTACTTAGACCACACCTATAGTACATAATGTTGTCAAAGAATATAATATTTTAATTTTAATATTTCTTATAAATGGAAATAGAATCTGATGACATGGAATTATGTGAGCCAATTGTTATGCAGTCATCATTATCCAATATAAAGTATATGGAGGATCTTATTGAACATGAACCAGTGTATCATATGGAAACTTTTTACACTAGTAGTAGTGGTTTAAAACGAAAAGGTGATCATAATTTGGAAGATGAAACACCATCAAAGAAAACAATGTAAGTATAAGATATACATAAGATAGTTTGTTAAGTTAGTGTAATATGTATTATCAAAGTCCATTTTATCTGTTATATACTTAGTATTATTTTAGTCAATTATTATTTAAGATTTAGGGTTTGAGTTTAGAAGTTCAGAGTTTGGTTGATACTTTACATAATAAACATTGACTCACTGTTTTTATGGTTGCTTAGCAACATTTGTATCAGTATAGTTTGTTCTGCGTACAACCTTTTACTACAACAAGTATCGCTTACATAGCTACTGGTTTACACTCAGGCTACATATATATACCTCTGTATAGTTATATGCCTTTTCATTGATGGCTAATAATAATCAGCTCTCTACTATATCTTGTATATTTTATTTAGTACTCGGACACAGTATGGACAGGGAAAGACCACAAGATCAATCATCAACTGACACTTCATCAGGTACATGTACATTAATGGAGATATAACTATGTACCTAATGTAAACAGAGAAGATGAAAACTATTAGAGAAAATGAGTAAGGCAAAGACCTTAGAGATAGAAAAGTTAACCAGATATAAAGAAAGTGAGCTATAATACTGATAGTAGTACATACCATATATGGTTATGTTCTATAGCTACTAATAAAGTGTTAGTAGAGAAACAAGAAAAGATTGAGGCATTACAAATGGAAATAAAATCACCAAATGTAGAAGTAATGGAGAGAGAAGAAAGTGGAATCAGTCAGTTAATGGAGAAGATTAAAGGTAAGTAAAATAGAAAATGTTATGACACGTTTTCTAACTTTAAAGTACCATTTCAAACATTGACACTTAATAATGTAAATTTTTACACTTTAAAAACAAATGGATATCAGCTGAGTTTATACAGCCTCAATAAGATTTTTAACTTTTGTAAAGACTGTCTTTATATCAGAATTAGTTTTAAAAAACTTCTAATTATACAGAGAAATACTTCTCCAGATTATCACCTCACGTTGTTTATAGGAAGTTTACATATCTGCAGTACCACAATGGTAATATGATATAGATTCATATTATGAATACACTGTATTACTAATTAACTTGTATTTTATAAAACTTACCAAGGCTGTTTCATTAGTATACCTAATCCCTTTCTTGATAGAAAAGAGCTACCTATGCAACCCAGAATATTTCACACTACAAAACTACAATTGTTCTACATAAATCAATTAACATTATAATTATCGTTAATATAAATTATTGTAGATCCAAGAATTTTTGAATCAAAATTAAAGAAGACGATGTCATCAGAAGTTAGTCAATTAAAGTCTACACAGACAGGTGAGAACTTAACAGATATTATGATCACATGAACACATATTGAGAAAAGAGCATAAAACTTCCACATCATTGATTAAATGTCAAGTAAAGGTCTAAAGTGATACAAGGTTGGGAGAGCTATGGTATCAATTTTAATAAGTTATTGATCTAAATATAGTAACAATAATCATAGAGCTCTGTACATGTGACTTAGTAGAATGGATGGTATTTCATGCTGCTTTCATTGCTTGTCTTTTCTCATTATGTGTTCCTGTTATTATATATAATTATTATGTTTAAATCTAATATAAATATACATGTGTTGTACATGTGCTTTGTATTATATAGAATTACAGAAGGAGCTACAATCATTACAAGAGATAATAACATCTCTTACTTTACAATTAAGAGAGAAAGAGGAAAGAAATGTTCATTTAACAGAGAATATAAAGGTATATTAACAACATGTATAGCTCTTTACTTTATCTATTGTAGATCTGAGGTCTAGGATATTAGAGGTGAGAGATCTCCTTAAAACTAGTCATCCAAAGCTAAGTCAAAAACTTGAGGAACCACTTACTAGCAAACAAGAAGGTATATGTACACCTGTTCTTTATATAACTTATCTACTCCTGTACATTCTTTATCACTTCATATTTCAGACATAGAAGCATATGAGTTGGTTGACAAGATGAAAACACTAGAGGACCTCACATCTACCGTCCAAGAAAGAGAAGGTAACTACTCAAAATGTACAACATCTTATATTGTGTATTGTATAGCTACTGACAGACAACAAGAGATTACAAAATTACAGGAGATGATTAGTTCACTAACTCTTCAATTGACAGAGAAAGATAAAATCATTACTCAGTTAACATCAAAAGATACAGATGAGGAGGAAAGCCAAGAGGAATCATCAGATGATGAAGAACTACCAGGTAAGCTGTCATTATAACTTTAGTAATATTTAAAACATATGATTAAGCTACAATGTATATATGGTACAGTATGTAGTGGTTTGTAGCACACTCTTACAACATATGATAACTCATTAATTTCACATACAACAACTGTATGTGAAATTTATTACATGAAGACACAAGTCTATTTCATTAGTTGCTTTCATCATCACTACCTGTTGTTAATATTGAGTAAGAATGAGTAATGGATTCATCATTGATGACTCAGTAACATAAAAATACAACTATCAATATTTCTCAGTAATCTATAATAGATCTCTTCAAGATACTTTCTTCAAGATACTTTCACAGCTTGAGTATAATGTACCTAGGACATTATACTCAAGCTTCTTGTACCTCATCTATTTAGTGCTATATTTATTATACTATACTCTGTCCGAGTTAAGAAGAGCCCTTTGTTAAAAAAAGGTGTTATATGCAAGTATGTGAAAGGTATGTCATTGAAAATGTATGGAGTTTCTAGTTTGCTACTTTCTCGTATCTTATATATAAAATGTCCATTTGCACACTGAATTGATTGGTACAAGTCCCATGTCGATAGCATGTAAAACAACAAAGTTATTCACATGTCTGGCTCTTCTCAACTTGGACAGAGTATAGTATAGTTGTATACAACTTACCACTAATTGACACAGCAAATAAAGTAACAATAAGTCACATGATCATTAGAGATCAAGAAGTCAACAATAAACACATTCTAATAATACAGGATAGTTATTCTTGATATCAGTACCTAGAGCTAGAGCTATGTTCACATGACGGAGGAATTGAGTATATAATTTGAAGACTATTTGTCACCTTGTTCTAGTAGACACAAATATTGACTGCTGAAACTTTGCTTCATATAAGGAATATACCAGTATATGATGCTTTGTAGTGAATAATATTATAACTATGTCCATACATGTACTGACATGATGTATAGTACATGTAATATAGTGGAAATATTGGAGAGAATAAAATTAAAGCTTATAATGTATTATGTAGAAGTTTGTAGACTACAATAATCACCAACATGATCAAATTAATTCCTCACCAATATTTTCAGTTATATATATACATGTACTATCATGTATGATGATAAGATAAGAAAAGCCCAAAAATAGAGAAAGACTAACTACCAGAAGAATAGTAAACTTGAACTAATATGAAAATACTGTTATGATATCTTTGAGTTAAGTGTTCATTAGCTTACAGAGAAATGATGTCACTGCAGCTTCAATGATGATAGATGTTTTCCAATAAATTATATATTTTTCAAAAATATTAAAGTACATTATAGACGACATAACTTACATTATAATATGATATCACACATTAACACTAAATATAATGTTTTTATTAGATTATGACATTTGTAAAGGAAAAGAGAAATGTCAATCAGTTTGATATAAACACACACAAAAGACAAGTCAAAACAAAACTTTATTACCAGACATCATGATAATTCATCCTTGAGCGTTGTTTCTTAATTGTGAATCATCTTGATTAGTGATATGATTGAGTCATCCTCAATGACAGATATATGACAGTTCATTATCTTGTGTGTTCGTCTCAATAGTAGATAGTTATGTCCCCATCTTAGCTCAAATTTTCTAATACAGTAAATTATTAGTATAACACTCAGTAAATTTAACTCCGTTTTTGTAGAATCCGTTCATCTCCGTACATTGTTGTTATAGTAACCTAACACTAGTAATGGCGTCATCTTCTTTGTTAGGCCTTGACAATCGTATTTGAGCATGTTAGAGTGTGTATAACTATTGTTGTGTGTGTAAAATATTATATAGTAACTATATTTTATTATAGGAGATACTGGAAGTGTTAAGTGGACTAGTTATAGTGTTACACTTATTTCATCTACTGTGTGCGGAATGTAAAGAAGTGATAACATCAATTAAGAGACAACAACATACAACATGGAGTATTGTACTCCACACATTATCTCCTCAAAGTTTACTAACAGTATTAACTGATATTACTGAATGTAAAGTGAGGGAACTTGATATATATAATAACACTCATTTTGATAGTAACTGTATCAGTCAACTATCACAAGTAATAACTTATAACAAAACAATGGAGGTCCTACGTCTTATCTCCTCACCTCTCTTACCAAATACTTACCAATTACTAACAACAGCTCTAACTAATAATACAATAATCAAGGGATTAGACTTGTTTAATGATCCTAACATTACTGATAATGATATACCACATTTCTCTCATTTAATTAATAATAATAATACATTACAACAACTATATCTCAATAAATGTACTAATATTACTAAATTTGGTATACAACAATTACAAAATGTTGTTGTTAATAATAATAGTTTGAAGTATTTGTTTGTTAATGGTAATAGTCTCCGTTAATAATTATTAGTTATTTTTTGTACTATTGTTATTGTTGTATTTTTTAATAAAAATAAATTATTTTAAATTCCAATAAGTCAATTATAATTAAATACTTTAGTTTCCAGTTCTTTGTCTTCTAAAAAAGTTAACAATTTTTATAATTCACTTCTTCTCTAGAAAAACTCAACTTCTCTACTTGACAATTGACCACGCCTACATTAATTAATAATAAAAGCTTTAATATTGTTATTTCTAATATTTACAAATACAATTATAACAAACAAACTAGACTAAATTGTACATAATAGTCCTCTAGTTAGTAGATATATAAAATTAAATATTATCGCTACGTCTAATGCCACTAATTACTACTGATAATAAAAAAATCTATTAATTAAAAGCCAATTAATTTGTCAAATCACTTAAAAACTTATTTCCTACACACAAAATTCACTTAACAAGTTGTTATATTTAATAACACGTTCTATTTAATAATACACTCACTTTTAACAATTCCATTAAAGTACTGATCCATACAACATCAGATGATTTCTGATAACATTTACAACTATAACTTACTACTAAATAAACTTAGTTTATATTAACAGTAGTAGACTGTATCTAGTAGTTAGCAGTTTTGCTAGTTAGTTATCTTCTATCATTAGTAGTTTCTAGTAAAGAAGACTTAAAGCAGTAAAGACTTAAGCAGCAAACTTTTTCTCACCGACAGCTGCTGGCTTCTACAGCTGCTACTTTAATGGGTGGGGCTGTAACTATGGAAAAATGCAAACCCGCGAGTAGGTAGTGTGGTGTTTTATTATTAAACAAACTACAGACTGAAGGAAGAGAAGGAGACAAAGAAATATTATATCAATAGTTTCATATGATGTCTGTTCTAGTCATGTAATAATGATAACTATTAGTTACAGGTAGTTATCATTAACAGTAGAACATTTCATCCTCCCAGTTAGTTGAAAAATACTACTATGACCTGTGAACTTGATATTAACTGGAACATAACAACAATTGTGTCTTTTCTACCTCAGAGATCCAGTCAGTTTTGAGATCTAGTGAGTTGTTCAGATATAACATGATAAAGGTATATTTTATCATATTATCATTCTACAAACATGACCTATTGTTACAACATCAATCAAAGTCTATAACAGTTTTCTCTTGACTAAATGTAAGTTTGTCCTTCTAATATTACTGTGACATATATTATATTATGTAGCTATTCAAGTGATGTCCAGTAACTGATGATCTTGAACAAGTGAATGTTTTTCTCTCTTGAAACATACAACAGACACACTTCAATATCATATACAATAAATGTAGGTCTTTATATATCAGCACTGACTATTGGATTAAATCAAGTACTAGTTCTATATCATCAGAGATTAGTTGATATTAATAAAACAGGTACATCATGTAACATTAACATGTACATATAAAATAATACATGTTTAAATGTAGTGTATACTACTTGATGTCCTATCATCTGTGAACTTAATATTAACTAGAACATAACAACAATTGTCATTTACCATTATCACATGTTCAGTATAAATTTGAAGAGGTTATATATTATCATTTTCTGTCCATCAATATCATCTGTTTATCCATTATCATTCCTATATCCATCAGTTCATTAATCCCTCTGTCCAATTTATTCATTCATCCATTGTTTTGTCCTATATCCATTCATTTATTTTAACTCTTTTCTCTCTCATTTTATAATATCATTTTCTCCTACTATCATTAGATACTACTATGTACACATAATATATTAATATAAGGTAATTTATATGTGTTTAATATTGTATATAGTTGTTGGGTATATGATGACTATAAGGAATTCTTCATAGAACTAGTCTCCAGTATACATGTTATGATGTCCTATATAAACAGCTATCTAGTTGGATAATTCATGGACTACTTAAAGATGACTATAAGAAATTCTTCATAGAACCTGTTCATTTTATAGAATCAAAGAAGAAAAAAGAAATGTGGAGATAGTGAGAGAGAAAAGAGTGTATATATATGTGTGTGTGTGTGTGATGTACTAGCTTATCAGCTGAGGGAACCCTCTCTGTTTACCTAGTTATTTTCCTATGACAGTAGCAGAGAAGGTCAGTTAATTCTTATTATGTACAGATACTAACTGACCATATCATATCTAGATAGTGTTAATAGGAGAAGGTCTTCAGATCTTTTTAGGAAAAGAATTATAAAGTTTTGTCGAAATATTTTGTCAGTGAACTAATGAAAGTAAAATTAAAAATTGACAGCTGATAAAATTAAATTAATAACTAATTAATTAACTAATTTAACAATTCTATTTAAATGAACAATTATTATTATTATTGTTATTATTATTATTATTATTATTATTATTATTATTATTATTATTATTATGATAATATTGGAACAGCTTGGTGTTTTGGCTCAACTAAATGTTTTGTTTGTTACAAATGCATGCCTAATTCCCTGAAATAGATTATAGAAAAGGAATAAATGGATACATAATACAATACAATGGATGAAGGGAGGACAACATACTACTTTGACTTACCATGAACTACAAAAATACATTAATTGTTGTGTGGTCTTGTATGTCAGGGAATACATCAACTGACATGGTTTGTCATAAACAGAGGGGTACCATCCCAGGAAGACCCATTGCAAAATGGGGTGGGGCTGCTTTCTGGCATAATGCAGGATCATAATTTTTGGGAAAAAATTATAATTGATTATTTAGAAGTGAGCTCATTTTATTGGAAAGACACTCTACAAAAGTTTACTATTTTCTCCAGAAGCTTCTGTGTCTCCACTACAGAGAAAATGATTAAGTTCAATGTCTAAAATGTCACATCAATTCAGATAAATGATTCTGTAAAGCAGTCAATTCCTCTTCTCTTTGACACTAGAGTCCTCTTCAAAGGTGGCTTCCATAGCTGATGGAGCCTCATCTTCTATGAATTAAGAAAGATCAGTAAATGTTTATTTAGGAAGTTCTTCCTTGGGAAACTGCAACTTATTAGCATGTGTAGAAGCAAGAGCCTTTTCCTTTTGACCTTCAGATCACTCATGGCATTATTTGACTTAAATCAGACCCTAATCCAGGGGTCCTGAAATTTATCCATTTCATTTTGAACACACAACTGTTCTAGATCTGCTAATTTCTTTTGAGACATTGCCTTTTACATGCTTGGTATTCCTAATGGATAAATGAGTAGATGAAATAGATGTAATTATATCATAAATGGATACATGTGTGGAACCATGGACATGTATTTTCCTGAATGGATGGATATTATAGTTATAGTTGGCTATATGTGCATCCTACTTCTTCAAAGAGACAAATGGCTGTCTGTTTGGTTCCACTCTGTCTCCCATTCTTGCTAAGCAGCACTTCTCTAGTATTCTTAGCTAACGATGATGCCAGTACATCCTCCTTGACCCTCGGCTAGGCTACAACATGTGGTAACTTTTGTGAAAAATATAGTTTTTACTTCTATTGGATTATATCGTTAAGTCACGTGATAATCATGTGACTACAGACCTTTAGGTATCTTGACTTGGAGGTCTCCAGTACTAGCTGAAGCTTGAACATTAGTAGAATGAAAAGAATGTTAGCAGTTTGAACTCTATAGAATGGATAGATAAATAAATAGATTAATAAATTGAAGGGACAAACAGACACATTATTAAAATACCTCAATATTCCAGGTTCTAGATGATGACTATCGTGTTAATCTTCTTTTACAATAATTGACATCCAAAGTGTTCAAAGTGACATGTCTATTTACTACTTTACTTTGGTAGTCTCTTCAGGAGAACATGAGAAGTTTATATCAATCTTTAAACATTTGAATACAAAAATGTTTGGTAGCCTATATCATCTTGATATTCTAAGTTCTACATAGAAAATCATATAATATGTCCATTATTGATCCATTTATCTAAGTTCTGTGTGATTATCTATTATTAATCATTTCCTCTATCCAATTCAATCCATTTAATCTAGTAATGTATAATACAAGAGACATAAATCCATTATTGTATAAATACTTGGAACTATCTCAATCTGTCATCAGAACAACTAAATACATGTAAGTAATAATATAACACTTAGTAGATGAGCTAACTTCAATCATCAGGACGATCTTTTCCTAATTTTAAAACCCAATCCCTTGTGGGGTCGTTTAACTGAAAGCTCCTAATATTTAGGACTTAGAGGAGCTCTTAACTGAGAGGATATGTAATCACAAGTCTGCAATTCCTATGCTGTTGTAGTGTTGGTAGGTGGAGTTACTAGTTATTTTTCAGAACGGACGGACATGTTTTGATCCAACTTAAATTTTAACCCTTTAATAACTTGTAATAAGTCTTCCTGTTTTATATAGCTACGTATAAAATGGCTATTAACTTCTTATTTTTTTGACTAGAGGAGAACTGCATTAACTTACAACATGAGAACGAAGCATCTTTTTCCGTCTTTACTTCAAGAATTAACTTACAAACAGGTATGTATTATTATTAATTATATGGGCGTGTATGATCAACTCCAATCTTCAGACTATTAGCAATCCTTCATTGTATTGGTTCACTCACAATGATCTCCTATCAAAGATATCTCAAACAACTGGTGCTTACTGAGATGAGATCTCGTCAAAGACTAGTAATCATCAGGGACGTTCCTCTGTCTTTTAGGAGGAAAAGGAGGTGCAAATTTCAGCTGCCATTTTAATTATTCCATTTTTCAGCTGCCATGAATTAATTCTTTTTTATAGGTTTGGAGCTCTCATTCGAGCTATGGTATGCTATTAATAAGAGTCGAGCAGAGATGCCAGTCGTGATCTGAATGGTCGGAGGATTCGAGATGTCAATGCCGAAAAGCAGTATGTTCCTTAACCATATCTAAAGTCACATTATTACATGTACCATCTATTGAAAATAGAATGGCTGAGTGGGCAAAAAGGAGGCCTGAACGAAGAAAAAACAAGAAGAGCAAAAAGCTAGAGAAGACGAGAGATGTTAGAGGGTCCAAGACATTTCTTTGGATGATCCAAAATACATTGCAGCAACTTGTCAGAGACTGAGGAAAGCATGGAGAGGCTTTGAAGCGAGGGCGTTTTAGATTGGCATCAGTGTAGTGAGGGCAATGGTATTGGTTCAAAGAGAAAGGCTGAGCTAGAAGAAACATCAGCTAGACCTGAAAAGAAAAGCAAATTATGGTAAAAATAATAACAATAATAGTGAATGAACTTTTATGAATAATTAAAATTTACATGGTTTCCAATGTCAGTATGTTTGATGGCGGATAGATGGATGGGCAAAGAAATAGATAAAATTATTATTTGTTGTTATTTTTAGGCTTGGTCTAGATGACATGGTAGACTCAGATGATTCAGAAGATGAAGGTGGATGAGGAAATACATAAAGAGATTGAAGATCGGTACAAAGAATGGAGAAGTATCAGTACCATCATTGGAACCTGATCTCCCAATAACTTCCACCAATAACAGAAGACTGAAATGGTACAACCTAAAGGTGACCCAATTAGCAATGAAGAGATATCTCAAGATTAGAAGTGGATCCCAAATCACAGAAGAAACCAAGTTCATCAATAACAAGACATCTAATGAAAAACATACTGTACAAATCAAACAGCCAGTACAAGTTAGGTCAATCAGGAAGTCCTATGATTGTTTCATTTAGAAGACTATACAAATGCAGACGAGTTAGAACAGTTAGGACCAGATGTCCTTAAGGATAATCCTTCAAAATAAGGGTCTCAAATGTGGTGGAACATTACAAGAACGAGCACAACGATTATTTTCCATAAAAGGAAAAACTCCTTGACGAAATTGATCCAAACTTGTTTGCAAAGTCCAACGGAAAACGAAAAGGAAAGGGGAAAGCAAAAAAGATTTAAATTGCATCCCTTCAATACTATCTCTTCATTAAAATTACATGTGACAAAAATTTTTTAATAGCTATCCTTGTCATATACAGAAATCATTATAATAATAAATACAGACATACAATAGATGATGAATATATGAGGTTAAAATACACAGTTAGTACATGTAGTTACGTCAATCAAGCAGTTATTGTATTCTAGAGTTACACTAATGTAGACACAATATGTCAATATTAATGTAACATATATATAAATGGAATTTGTTTTGACAGCCATTTACATTGATGCATTGAGAAAATCTACAGCTGTTGACGATTGATTTCCCTCTCTTTATCTCCTTTTGTTTTTTTCACTTTCATTTTAATGACTTTTTCCTGAGTTACAGCACTTCTCTGATGGAGCTGATCTGTCTGTGATAAACAACAAGGGGAGACAAATACTATTAATGACAATATAAAGTACAGCTGTATATTTCTATATACACTTCACAGGAAACCACAACCCGGTTCTGGGATTGTTTAACCTCTTAAAATAGCAATAATGGTTTCTGTTACTTGTTTATATCAAGTACCTATTTTTTTTTTTTTTTTTTTTTTTTTTTTTTTTATTGTTTAAAATGGTGGATCTTTATACCATTTTTTCTATTAACTAGTTTCAATTAAAAAAATTTTTTATTTTTTTTTTTTTTTTTAAGTTTTTTTTTTAATTCTTTTTAATTTTTTTTTTTTTTTTTTTTTTTTTTTTTTTTTTTTTTTTTTTTTTTATTGTTTTTTTTTTTTTTTTTTTTTTTTTTTTTTTTTTTTTTTTTTTTTTATTTTTTTTTTTTTTTTTTTTTATTTTTTTTTTGCTTTTTATTTTTTTTTTTTTTTTTTTAATTATTTTTTTTTTTTTAACATCATTTTTCCTTTTTTTTTTTTTTTTTTTTTTTTATTTTAAATATTTTTTTTTTTTTTTTTTTTTTTTTTTATATTTTTCATATTTGTTTTTTTAACCCCCCATTATTAATGTCTTGTTATATATACCAAAGGATTATATATTAACAGTACAAGCATCTACATTATAATGCTATTACACTGGAGAATATTCTTTCTTTTATTTATCACACAATTTCTTGTCTCTTTTTTTGAAGCCTTGTACTGGACCTCTACTTTCAGAATGTTTTTCTTTTTCGTTTCTCCTTTTTCTTAGACTTTTCTTTCTTCTTGCTCTTTCGATCATGTTTGTCTTTCTAACAATCTCAAACAGACATGTGTGTGGGAGGATGATAAACAGAGAGAAGAACCACCTCAGAGGACAACAGGAGAGACAGTCACAGACATCGTGTGTACAGCTGTCTTACCCTTTTTTGAATGGTTTGGTTTTTTTGTGTTTTTTACTTCTCTCTGTATAATAGCAAATGTATCATAGTTTAGAAGAGAAGTTAAAAACTCACCTTCACTGTCTGATGAACGAAGAGTCGTCATCACTATTGGAAGAGGGACAACGATTGTATTCTCGCTCTCTTTTTCTTTGTCTTTATTTTGTGAATGCCTCTCTGGACTTAATCTTGAGCTACATCTATTTTGCGACTTTTATGTTCTTTTCTGTGAGGAGATCTAGAACGTTCTTTGTATTTTTTTTCATGGACCATCTACAAAGTTATAAAAGGAACTTAGTATACGAGAGTATTCAAATGTCCACTGATATTCAGTGATCATTTGTTTGAAAGTTAGGCAACTTTACCTTCATCAGATCGGTCAGTCTTATCTCTAGAAGAACGAGATATTCTACTCTCATCAGCCATCTTTTCTACTCCACCTATGATGTTTGAGACACTTTGAGCATGCGCAAAAGCTTAAAATTTGGCGCTATATAGCGGGTAAAAGAGTAAGAGAGGACTTAGAGGTCATATTTTTAAAGTTCATTTTCAATTGTCAAAGATGATGTGTAGCAGTGCGCAGAGGATATATGCAAAAGATCTCCTCTACCTAAACGAGATAGCCTTCTTACAATGGATCAGAACACAGCAGTAACGATATTTTTATCTCTATTAGCGGACTTATAGGTGCTGGCAAAACAAAATTGTCCAATAAATTAGCAGAAAAAATGAATCTCCCCTGTTTTCACGAACCCGTCATGGATAACGAGTATTTAGCTGATTTTTATAAAGATCCAGTAGAATAGCTTCCCTCTACAAGTAAAATGATACCTTTTATTTCTTTCCATATTTTATCTCACTTCTTTTCTTGAGGTGTATTTGTTAAATCGTCGTTTCCAACAGCACCAGTCTATCATCTGGCAGGGACAAGGTGGAGTCCAAGATCGAACTATTTATGAAGATTCTGTGTTTGCTAAGTGAGTCAATTCTGTTACAAATTAATAGCCTTTCTCTTATCTCCTTATAAGGTATTAATGGAGTCTAATTTAATGGAAGAAAGAGAAACCGGACATATTGTTCATTGTTTAGTAATATGTCCAATTTTATGTAAGTTTAGTGGACAGATAGACAAGTAATATATTTTGAAGAACTCTGAACTCTTCTCTGTAGGAAAAAACCTAATCTCATTGTTCATTTGGATGTGTCTCCAGAAGAGAGTCTTCGGAGAATCAAGATGCGTAATAGAGAATGCGGTCATCCATTTCACTGGAATATTTACAAAATTTACACAGCGCTTATGAAGCATTCATCGCAGACATTGCTCGTATAATACCAGTTATAAGAGTTAACTACGAACGCTTCGCGAACAGCTGATGAAATGGCTGATATGATAGTGAGGTATGATTGTCTAATTACTTATACAATCTTAGTGTTTTGTTTGTGTTGTTGTTAAGGGATATTTCTAAGATGTGTTCCATTCGTTATGTCGATTTCAACGAGCCTAGTCCTCTTGACTCAAAGAAGAAAATGTCATCACATTCCCTCTGCGCAATTTGTCCAATGATCTCAGTCAAGTAGAGAAACTGGCAATGTAGTAACAATACTGTTGTCATGGAAAACTACATTATCTAGAACAACGTTTTTTTTTCTAATTTTTAAACATTTAGTACTTGTAGAAATAACGTTATTATTAAAAAATTAAGTTTCTTTTTAGAAGATGGAACTAAGTCCGTCTTTGTTTGTAAAATAGTAATAATTGATTTGTTGGGCTATAAAAATGATTTAATAAATAAAGAGAAAAACCTAATTGAAGGACAATGGAAAAGAGGCTTACAAATGTTACATTTTAATCTCAATAATTCTCAACTGGAGATTTGTTTCATAATCTCCTATTTGGAGAATTAGCATCAGAGAGTAGAGTTCATTGAGAACAGATTTCCATCTAAGATAATAGCATAATATAAATGGATCTTATCCCTTTAAATTTTGATTACTCGTATAATCATATTCATTGTTCACTAGAAACTCGTCCTCAAGCCAGTGGGTGTGGTTATCTTTATTAGAAACCTGTTGTCCTAATTAAGACAAAGTTTATTAAAATAGATTATTGACATGTTGGTATTAGAATTATTAGAAATGGACTTCAATTTGACTTGACTATTATTTGTAGTTATTATATAATAGTTAAATAATTATTAATAACCATAACAGTTAGTACCCATGTTGTTATTGTCATTATAAGTCTAATAATAGTAATTAAATATTAAATTAAATATTAATAATTATTAAATTAATAAACAATTGTACCTTCGTTGTTGTGTTATAATACAAACCAGCTAATGGCACTCCCAAACCAACAAGGATCATAAGACTAAAAACACAAATGAATAATACACTTTGTTAAATATGTTATCCCTAACCTTGTGATTATGATAGCCAGTAAGAGCTGTATATGTAACACAAACCACTCTTCAATCCAGTCACTGGAGCTTTCTGGTCGACGATATTTCATATAGCTACTGATGTGTGTTATCAATACGGGATTAAATACCTATAAAATATAAACCTATTATAAATATAATTAGGAATACAGTAAATAAAATATCAGTTAATTATAAGTTATTATAAATTTATGGGACATGATACATAATGGAACTTCTCTATCTCTAAAACAAAGTAGGTCACCACACGTTTGCTCTAATTTGTTTACTCTATTAAAACTAGATTGTCCTTTTGTCATTCATATAGTTTGAAGTTAGTAATACATTATAGTTTTGTAATTTGATATAAGGAGCAGACTAAACAGGAATAAATCTGTTTGACAAAGCTATCTAATAACATTTAAAATGAGGACAACCCTTTAATCAATAATTATAATTAAACCAATAAATCCATGTGAAAGAGGTTTCATAAATAAATTGACCTCTGACCTTTAAACCAGCAGCAAAGTCATCTGTTCATCTAAATTCACTTCTTCAAGCTCCATCATTACTTCAGCTGTAGCTCCACCCATTGCTCCACCACCAGTACAGCACCAGAGTCAGTCTCTTCTATTCCAAACATTAAACTTGAGATGGACTGACACCATTTGGGAGGTGGGTGTGACTTGTAAGTGGCTTTTCGTATCCAGAGTCGGTTGTCGAGACTCAAAAGGAAGGATCTTTCCAATACGGCATTGTATTTATCTAAAGAGATAGATAAAACATGACTTTTAAATATTAATTTTATTTTTAATAATTGTCAATCAATTAATAAATTAAAGGGGCTCACTCCTTATTTTAGGATCTGCTAACAATTTGAGATATTTTAACCAGCTCTTCCAAATGACTTTTCTTCTACCTGTCTAACTCACAAGGCAACACAGCAGAACGCAAATTCTATAAAACAAATCTTAATTATATATGTGTGTGGACTAATTTTAATAGAAACTCAACATACTTTGACCCAAATATTGCGTTCCTCAGTATGTCTAAAGTGAGTGAATAAAGTGTCCAATGGACTCATAAGAATGGATTGATGAATAACAGACAGAAGAAGACTGTACCTCCGTACAAAATCGAAATGGTTTGGAAACAGTTGGTATAATAAACAAAATGTATTCTCTGTTACTTGAGAATGCATTGAAGAGACATGACAACAATACTAATAATAATTATAATAATTATATTAATATAATTATAAATATTATAATTATTATAATTAATTATCATTAAATTACAATATATATCTCTTTACCTGAAGTAGTTGTAAATCAAATTTCTGGCTTTATTTTGAACTTAATATTTCTTGTCACTTTAGTCATAATTAGAACTCTGAGAACTAGACAGTATACTATAAAATATACAGCTGTTTACTTTACTTACTAAGAACAATACTCTAGTTTCCGAAGACTCAATTTTCGTCCAGATACTAATTCAACCAGGGACCTCTCATTATAAATTTCCTAAGATACACTCATTACCAATATGATCAATCAATAACAATATGGAAATCACCAATACAATATGAAATCACTCTTACACGTCCTGGTAATAACTAAGATTTTCCTTTCCAGTAAATAATTTCTGTAATTTCACTATTAGCGCCTGCTGCTCCTAGAACCAAAAATAAAACTGATAGTCACATTAAAATTTGTATAATTCATAAATTTTATAATAACCCCCAATAGTCCAATTACCAGGTCTTTGATTCTGTCATTTAAATGTTGAGCTACTTCAGCAATGACCTTCAAGCATCTTTTTGAATAAAAAATAGTATGGATATATATATATATATTGAGACATACTTTTCGTTATTTTGACGTATCAGGATGATCAGCTGGTAAATGTTTGTAGTAATCTAAAAAACACAGTTGCCATGGTGATACTACAACAGTGTTTACGTGAGGTACTTCTTATAAAAAGTCTATATCGTGGTATCCTTTGGATAGGATAAAGCAGTTAAACTAGACATGGTAGTCTTTACACATAGTACTGTTCATTGAGGTGAGGGAGTGATTGAGGAGGAGAGGAGAGAGAGAGAGAGAGCGACAGCAAACTGTAGTCTATGCACATACCTCAATAAGTTGAATAATTCTGCAAAGGTTGTATTGTTTCATTGCCTTCAATTATGACATTTGAGCTCATCAAATCTTAGTAAATAAAAATG
>NW_024533517.1:0-39522 GCF_016097555.1 Gigantopelta aegis | reverse complement strand
GAAATTAAAATAAAGTTGTCAGTAAACAGGATATTTGTGACCTTTATTGGAACAGACTATAACACATTTTGATGATATGTGTTAATTTCATTTACCCATAAACAAACTTTTAATTTAAAACTGCAAGTTAACTGATTAGTTTGAATTGCAGCATAAATTATTAATTATGACCAGCATATTTAGTGAATATAAATTCAATATTAGTACATTAGAAATTTACACAATCGTGCAACAACTTAAAGGTGCTATATCATAGTTATATGTGAGCATCTGTTTGTGATAAAGATTCTCCAATAAAAATGTATTTTCTACTAGTAAATAAAATTATTTCCTATAATCATTTATGGGCATATAGTTAAAGGTGTAGTTTTTAAATGTTAAAGCAAAATGTAATAAAAACATGATTTGCAATAGCTGTCATTATGCAACTTTGAGATAGCACCTTTAATACCAGTATAATAGATCACAAACTCAAAATGGTTCTTGGCAGTTTTGCTTAAAAGTTACTTATAAATGTCTACAAATATTTTGCTTTGGAGAGGAATAGGGGTAAACTGTCATCGGAAACAGTCCCTCATATATTGTAACAGCAACAAAACTGACACATGTTGATCAAAATTTATTATAGTCTGTTCCAATAAAGAGCACAAATCACCTGTTTACTGACATCTTTCTTTTAATTTCAAGAGTAAACACCACCTTGTACATCAATGAGAACCCAAACAAGTAAATGCTAACGTAGGTAGACTATCATTAAATAGATATTTACATAATATTTACTTGTCTGTTTAATATGTAAGAAATAATCGACGAAAAGCATTTTTATTCTATTTCAGACAGTACTATAGTTCCGGCCTTCTTACAGTGAAAATAACACTTTCTACAGTGACGATAACACATTTTAAAGTGAAATAGTGGAATTTTCACTCTAAAATGTGTTATCGTCACTGAGTGACTGATAACACTTTTATTTCACTGATATTTTGAGATATTTCACTAAATGTTATATAACAAACATAGCATACATGTAGCTTGGACTTTCAATTAAGCATTGCCAAAAGTGAACATTTGGCGTGCATTCAAGGCGGTCTATGTAAGAACCCAACTCATGTCCTGGTTTTGTTTCTTAAAATGTACTTTCAGTAATGTCCAATAATGTACACATTCACGGTCACGGTCACGTTCCCTAAAATGCTTACATATTTTTGTTTCAACTTGACATTTTTATCTTCCGCAGGTTTTTGGTTTTTTCACTGTCACATAAAATTCCACCTGTCTCTTGGAATGGGACTCATCATACAGGCTGGTAAACCTCATGAGATGCCGAAACCTCCAAACAATTGGCCAAAATGTGGCAACTGGAAATATCCCAGAGAAGACAAAGATAATGAACGAGAAGGAAAAGATACTGGCAAAGATAGTGGAGAAGAACCGGACGAAGAAACTGAAAAAGAAACAGAAAAAGAAAAGAAATGTCCGGCAACGAATGAAGCGCACGGCGTAGCAGTAACCAAGGCGTTAACGTCGATAGTGTTCTTAGTGACGGTTATGATTCTGTGAGTGCTGCTAAACAATAAGGATGAAATTAGTAAACCTAAATGCATATATTAAAGGGGCATTCCTGAATTTATTGCCATCGTATGATTTTCCGACTAAAAAAATTATTTTAACGACTAAAATTGCATACTAAATATTGTTTCTTCTTTAGAATATAGGTGTCTGTATATTCAGTGTTTCTTGTTGTCCTATTATTTGTATGTAGCCCAAACTGGATTAGGTCTTCCAACAATCTCGTACGTACGAATATATATATATATATATATGTGTGTGTATATGTATATGTATATGTATATGTATATATGTATATATGTATATATATGTATATATATGTATATGTATATGTATATGTATATGTATATGTATATGTATATATGTATATATATATATATATATATATATATATATATATATATATATATATATATATATATATATATATATTCGTACGTATATATATATATATATTATATATGTATATATATTATATTGGGAAACGAAATGAAGTTTCAGCTAGTACAATACTGTGACGATCAGTAACACATTTAAATACACAGACACTGATATTTTATGCAAGAAAATGTATTTAATTCAAATGTGTTGTCCTTGAAACGTCTCTGGTATTCCGCAAAATCTTATCAATGGCATCAAACGCAGGAATGTCCCTTTACAGGTTCCCCTATCTACAGAAAATATACTGGTTTAAACTTAATTGTACTCTATCGCCACGATTGTTACTTTGATTTCATAATGCAAGATTTTAAGCTATACATAACATATTCGACTCATCCGTTAGTGGTCTTTACTAACACGTTAGAACCTGTTTTGGGCCTCCTACAAATAGTAAAATGACAAAAAGTATATGGGGTGTACAGATATTATAATTCAATAAAGATATAAGTATGACTACTTCTCAGGACCACGATGGATGTTATTAACTAGAACTATTCACGACCGTAGTATCTAACATTGGAACATGTAATTTAAACAAAGACGAGACATGCAATGGACGTCGTCAACATGTAGGTTTAACATTTCAAGTAAATGCAAAGTGGACAATACACATTAATAACTGTAATTGTAAATCGACTTTTATATTATTTTTGTATTTAGAAAATATAAATATTTATTAAATAGACAAAGATTATTGAAAACATAATGTCTGCACCTTTATCTGTACGGTATTGCAATAGTGCGTAGGAAGTGTGAGATGGGTGTTCTTTACTCAACAACGATATTATTGAACAAGTTCAATTAGAAGCAGCCAGATTAATCTCTGGTCTGCCAAACAATTACGCATCTAGAAAATCTTTTTACTACATTACTAGACTACAACTCTTTCTTTGAGGCGTAAATTAAAAAGCAAAATGTGTACAGTTTTTCAAAATAATAATTCTTTGAATGCATTTTATACGACTAGTATTCTCTTGATTTCACTGAAAAGGTCTGAGAGAGTAGTTTACAATGGATTGTAAATGCTGGAAGTGTTGTGAAGCCAATAAAGAACTGTTTGTATGTATATGAATGGAACAAAACGTACGTTTTCCCTAATTAGTAAATAATGTGTAGTTGGTTTCGTATGCCTGTTACAGTCATATTTGATATATTGTGTTTCTGTTTTCGTTTTGTCTTTACAAACCTGCTGTCAGATTATCGAACAGATATATTTCGTTTTTTTTTTTTTTTTTCTTCGTCTTAATAAAAACATCTTTTGTCAAAGTGACACACCCTAGTTTTTAAACAATACGACGTATGTTCCACTGTTAAAGCCGTTTGTGATAATTTAAATTAGAAGTACTTACATTTTTTATTTACAAAATTCAGTTTCGTACACTTGAAGTGGTTCTGATCATCTACGTTTATGTAATACCCCGAAATGTATTTTTCATAATTCTAAAAACGCACGTTCGTCTGAGAAGTAATGGTTATCGAGACAAGCTCGTGCTATTTGTGGACGGTCCCCGTTTACACAGCACAGACTTCAGCTGCTCTATCTTATAACATATCCCAGATGCGTTGCAGGTTTGTACATTAGTTAAATTTTGTGAAACTAGAGTATGCACCCTTAACTGATTAAGAAAACAACAACACACACACAGAACACAACAACATTCTCCCTGCACCCACCACATGTTGGCGGCGAAAGAATTCTGTTAGTATTGTTTGTTTTTTCCGCACAGATTATGTACACTGATAATAAACTGAAACAGTGTAAATGTATATGTATTTAAGGAATACTGCTTTATTACAATATACATGCCTATACAATGGAAAACGAAGAACCAAGACGAGGAATCTTTTGATACATTTGTGTGTGTTGTATTGTACGTTAATTACCACCTATAAGAAGGGATCGTTTGTGTCTTAGAGGTTCTGAGAAGTTGTCTTGTGTACCTCGTCTTTAGTTCAGTTTATTCATCATAAAACAGAAAATCCAAATCTGTGCTTATAATAATGGTGTGTGTTGCTGTGTCCAAACCTGGTCCCTGGGAAGCTTGAGCATGTAAACCCTCCACATGAAGATGAAATAGTACTGTTTATGTCCTACTCTATATACATAAAGATACAATATCTGGCTTGTGCCTCCCATCCCCACCGCCACATCCACCCCACCCTCACTGGATATCTGGTCTCGCACACTTTAAGTATCATTCCTACCGGCTTACAAATCAAGTTTTGATTATGAAGCTAAAATATGCAACTTCTTTCTATATTTCAGTACAATAGTTAATGTAATCGGAAGACATATATAATCAGAAACACGCAGACTTGTAATTAGAAATACAAAGGACACCTAATCAGAATTCCACGTATCTCAATACGGAGGTGGACTGATTGGACGGGGTTGAGCCCATTAGGTAGAGATCTCGCCTGGCATGTTTGGATCGTAGGATCAAATTCCCTCAACCATTCTCTGGTTGGATCACCCCCCCCCCCCCCCCCCTCCCGTCCCAATCAGTGCCCCACGTTTGATATATCAAAGGTATGTGCTGTCCTGTTTGTGAAAAGATATTACAGATTTCCTCTAAAGACTACGTGTCGCAATTGTCAAATCTTTGATATACCAGTCGTAGAGCACTGGTTGGGTCGGGAAAAAACCCGACTTCAACATCACATTAGTAATTCAAAACAGCTAATTGGATATGACTTAATTATCTCAATCTTAATTAATGTTTACTGTATTATTATTTTTTAGTTATTAAATTACTAAATTTCATATATGTTTGATAAGGGTATTGAAGTGTGTACTAATATTATATGATATGCATGCTTATGAACAAATGTTTTCGGTTTGTTTTGGTTTGTTTGCTTGTTTGTTTGTTTTTGCTCATTGTTTGTTTGTTTGTTTGCTTATTGTTTGTTTGTTTGCTTGTTTGTTTGTTTTTGCTCATTGTTTGTTTGTTTGCTTATTGTTTGTTTGTTTGCTTGCTGTTTGTTTGTTTGTTTGTTTGCTTATTGTTTGTTCGTTTGCTTGTTTGTTTGTGTTTGTTTCTTTTGTTTTGCCTAATAAACTGACAATAAAAATATTTAGTATAAATAAGCTTCCGTTTAGATTTTGTTTTTCTTATTAACAAAATTGTTATTTCCTCAATCAAACTCAAAAATCGTTTTAACATCAATGAAATCACTTCAGAATGACTGCGTGGGCGTCTATAGAGTGGGGGCAAGGAGGAGCACTTTCACCCCCTGGGCCTGAAACGTGTGTGGTCGTTTGTTCGCAAATCATGTTATCTTCACATTTTATGTAAACTATGTGTGTATATATATTTATTATGTGCCAACATGTCTTGTCATAGGTTTGCCCATCCCTGGAAGATATTTGTCAACGCCCCTGGCCATATCCAAGACACTTTGAAGAAATTGCAGCCACAAAACCGTATTTCCGGTAACCTATAGTTCAAAGGACATTTTGGCAGTTTTGATGGGATGTACTCAAGAATATCTGCAAAAAACAGGTAGTCATGAAAAGTGAACATTTAGGTAGTACTAAACCAAATATCATCCGGCTGTGGCAAAGTTCGAGGTGCACCCAACTTTTACTTGAGCAATTAATACCACAAGTCCTGTCATTGGTTATAAATGTGACTGTGTTTGTTGTTAAACAAAAATCAAAGACGTTTCATCTGTGAGAAACATGTATGTAATTTTATTTCATCTAGTACCACTTTGTCAAGTAGCCTTGTGCTTGAAACATGTATGGGGTACCTGTAACAATAAAGTACTCACATTGTATGCGAAACTAGGGTAGTCATAGACGCTACCCGTTATCTCTGAAATGAGCAGCTTAACCCTCAACATTTTTCTCATTCACTTCAAGGGTGAGGGGAGGTGGTATTTATATCCGTGGTGTATATATCGATTGTCGATTGATTCGCTGCAGATAGGAGTTTTAATCACATATGTTACTATTGTCGTCTATGGGATTCGATTTGGTAGTGCACAACGTTTACTAAGAGAGAGAGAGAGAGGGGGGGGGGGGGGGGGGGGGGAGAGACAGACAGACACAGAGACAAACAGATAGGAGAGAGAGAGAGACACACACAGAGAGAGAGAGAGATGGGGAAGGAGAGCAACTGCTGCCAGATAATTGGGAAATTGTTTAACGTGCACATTCAGAGCAAGCTGTTGTAGCGCACGGCTGTCCTGGGCACAAGTACCGGCCTCAGCCGGTTCCTCCGTCCAGGACAGGATGCCAGATAAATAAGCAAGGACTCTTTTATATATACTTAGCCAAAAAAGTTTAGCAATTTGGTAAATGTGATTAAAGAAAACTCAAACTAAAATCAGATACTGGGTTTAACTTCGGCATCATTTGTCAGCATAGGTGACAGGAGATTGTCAATACAAAATGAAATGTGTGACTGTCACGTCGTTAAATGATGTTTTGGGGTCCATGCACCAACATCTGAAAAGTGTCAGTAACGTGTCGGAGCACATGGGGCATTGACAGTGGTACATCCTCGCCTTATGAATTGAACTCGTCTATGTTTCTTTGTTCGGTGAATTTTCCTGGGAAACAGAACCCTCCCCCACAATAAAAAATAAGACAACTTTATTAATAAAAATATTTATTATCTACATGGATATAAAACATAATAGCATTGTAGCATTTTGTTCATTGCACTCTTCTAATGTCACTAATATGTTAGGACATGCTCTCTCTCTCTGTAGTTCTGTATACTGGATTCCGTAACCATATGTCTGTCGCCATATAACCGTAAATAAAATGTGTTGAGTGCGTCGTTAAATAAAACATTTCTTTCTTTCGTCATTCAGAAAATTGATGTTGGTGGCCAGTCTATCCTAAATGGTTAATTAAATTATAATTAAATTAAATTATTACTCGAGAGTGCAGAAACCGGCCCCGGTTTGGTAGTAGTGGATAAGCCATCGGCTGACTTGGTATCGGGTTCGCCTCCCGGTACCGGCTGCCACCTAGAGCGAGTTTAACTATTCGGTGAGTAGGCGTCAGGCCACTACACCGACTTCTCCTTCACTAACAATTAACAACTTACCACTAGCCCACTGACCTGGACAGACAGTCTAGATAGTTGACAAGTGTGCCCAGGACAGCGTGCTTGAACATTATTGGCTATATGCACGACAGTGCAGGGCTCGAACTTAAGAATTTGTCTCCCATGGCAACTTTTAAAAGAATTGCAATGGGTCCACCGACGGCAATTTTGAGCCTGCCTGTGGCAATGTTTTAAAAGTGACATTTGCAGCAAATAAAGCTGACTGAAAAGCTATTTTGTTACATATAGCTATATTTTAAACGTGCAAATGTTAAATATTGGCAGATAAGGTACACCAGCTTTACCGACGGCACAAAAGCGCCATCGGTGATGCTCTCTGCCTATAGCAATTTATATCTCAACGACGGCAATTGCCGTCGGTGCCGACGTTAAGTTCGAACCCTGCGACAGAACTTTGGCGTAACGAGGGGGTAGGGGACGGGGTCCATGTCCCGCCCCCAATAAAACTTGTTTTCTTCTGTTTTTTCTGTATTAATTTTTATAAAATCACACATACATCCATACATACATCGTGTGGGTTGCCTCCCCCCACCCCCCCACCCCCCCACACACACACACCCAATAAAATCCTGGCTACGCCAGAGTGACAAAAAACGCTAAAAGAATAAATCCAGGTGATTATAGAATGTAAGGATAAAACAACAAAAATATAGATAAACAAAGGCAATGTATTGCCAAATGTAGATAAGACGTTTTAAAAGAAATTACATGTTAAAAAGTGAGTTACACTAGGTTAAAATGTGAAAATATAAAATTAATCGATGACAAATTTCATAATTGAGTATATATGTATGTATAAAAGAAGGTTTCTTTTTTATGTATTTTCTTTCTTTTTTAACCTACATACGATACAACATTCGACATTTTGGATATATCAGTATTATAACGTGTTAATATGTTTTATTAATTATATAACCAAAATATCCTATATACAAGAGCTCATCTAGAAATTGACTAGATGAGAAATGAGTACATTAATTTATTTTTTACTATGCTTGAAATTTAGGCTGTCCCCAAAATGTGCGTACCTTGAATATAAACTATAAGTAAATTTAGTGTGTTTGTTTTGTTTAACGACACCAATAGAGCACATTGTTCAATCAATCATTGGCTATTGGAGGTGAAACATTTGGTAACTCTGACAGTCTTAGAGAGGAAACCCGCTACATTTTTACATTAGTAGCAAGTGATCTTTTATATGCACTTTTCCACAGACGAAAAAGCACATACCACGGTCTTTCACCAGTTGTGGAAACCATAAGTAAATAACCTATATTTTTATAATAAAAGAAATCTTGAAAACAAGCGTATAATTCTGCAAATTGGGGAACATCTAGGTCTACCTTTAATATTTATACTTCTGTTTCTTAATTCCCTCCTCAATGTTCAGCGGCACTCACGCGATCACGAACATAACTAAGACCACTATTGACGTTAATGTCTTGGATATCGTCGCAATGTTTGCTTCACTTGTAGGCGGACATTTAACTTCCGTTTCCTCTCCATGGTATTTCCAGTTGCCACATTTTGGCCAATCCTTGGGTGGTTTGGGCATTTGGTGAGGCTGCCCAGATTGTACAATGGCTCCCATTCCTATAGCAAGGTGGAACTCGATATGACAATGCAGAAACCAAAAACCTGTAAAAAAAAAAAAAAAAAAAAAAAGTAAAGAAAGCATAATTAAAACATTTTTTTTTTTATCGCTTTGTCATTTTTTTGTTTTTACGTTTTCTTTTGTTTATGATTTTATATGATTTTTCTTTTTTCTTCTCTTTTCTTTTTTTTTCTTCTATTTTTCAAATAGGTTTGGTATTTGGTGTAACTATTGATTGGCAAACATGTCATCCCATACATCACTAAACTCATTTTGGAAAAGGAGGCGGGATTTAGCTCAGTCGATTGAGCGCTCGCCAGGCGTGCTTTGCGTCGCAGGATCGAACCATCTCAGTGGATCCGGTTAACTGATTGGGTTTTCTCATTCCAACCAGTGCACCACAACTGGTCAAAGGCCGTGGTATGTGCTTTCCTGTCTATGGGAAAGTGCATATAAAAGATCCCTTGCTGCATTAGAGAAAAATGTAATGGGTTTCCTTTGTTGACTACGTGTCAGACAATCAAATGATTGACTTCCAATAGCCGATGATTAACTAATCAAGGTGATCTAGAGGTGTCGTTAAACAAAACAAACAAACAAACAAACAACAAAACTCGTTTTGAAAAAGTATGCTCCATGCTTGAAAAGCATTTTAGCACTGACCGTTATATAACTGTTTAAACACATACACTAAAAATTGAAACGCACAGAGGACAAGACTGCAATGGTCCTGTTTGATTGGAACAATTGTCGTAGTCGAGGGGCGGGTTTCCTCTCCCAATATCTGTGTGGTCTTTAAAGTCGCAGACCCTAGTTTTAGCCAGCGAAAATTAATTATAATTATAATTAGATCACGTTTTTATAAAATAGGATGAAAAAGCAGGTTTTATATTGATAAATACCATGGGAATCCCCAAATCCCAATTACTTGAAATAATTTTGAAAGTTAGTATTCTGATGTCACCGGTAGATGTCGCTCGAAGCACAGAAATGCCTACGTCACGACAAATTTCCCAGAGTGCACACAGACAAAATGGCGTCGGTAAGTTGAAAGTTATGATTTTCTTGGTTTAATACGTTAATGGAAGCTAATTACACAATAATACTAAGAATGTATTCCGCTAAAAAGTAGTGCATTGATTACTGTAGGAACTGTCATAGGCACGGTATGAACAAGTTTAGCGAGACAGATGTAAATGTCATTTATTGTTGGCAAGTGTTGGTGTAGTTCATCAAGATTAACCATATGTCCGACGCCATATAACAGTGAATAAAATGTGTTGAGTGCGTCATTAAATAAAACATTATAGTTGTGGATTGAGTCATTGGCTGTGGTGGTAGAACTGTACGACTTTCTCTTAATGATGACCGGCCTCGGTGGCGTCGTGGTTAGGCCATCGGTCTACAGGCTGGTAGATACTGGGTTCGGATCCCAGTCGAGGCATGGGATTTTTAATCCAGATACCGACTCCAAACCCTGAGTGAGTGCTTCGCAAGGCTCAGTGGGTAGATGTAAACCACTTGCACCGACCAGTGATCCATAACTGGTGACGTCAACAAAGGCTATGGTTTGTGCTATCCTTTCTGTGGGAAGCGCAAATAAAAGATCCCTTGCTGCCTGTCGTAAAAGAGTAGCCTATGTGGCGACAGCGGGTTTCCTCTATAAAAAAAACAGTGTCAGAATGACCATATGTTTGACGTCCAATAGCCGATGATAAGGTAAACAATCAATGTGCTCTAGTGGCGTCGTTAAATAAAACAAACTTTACGTTTGTTTTCTTCTCTTAATGATATATTGACAGTGAGGGAGACAGGGTTGCTAAAGACGGCGCCACAAGAAGCGTCTGCCCCATACGAAAATAGCCACGAGAACAACCGATTGTCTGTTTGTTTTTGTTTAACAACACCACTAGAGCACATTGATTTGTTAATCATCGACTATTAGATGTCAAGCAGTTGTTAATTTTGACATATAATCTTAGAGAGGAAACCTGTTACATTTTCCCATTAGTAGCGATGGATTTTTATATGCACCATCCTACAGACAGGATAGCACATACCACGGCCTTTTGCTATGTAATCTGTTGTTCTCGTACGAGCCACTCGTATCGTGTCGTGTCGCCTTTAATGGGATTCAAACCCACCATTCACAGTCTTAAGCTATATTATACTTATTTTCTGTGTAACGATAATGATGACTATAGAGCTTGGTGCATGTACAGACATTTCCTTTCGGTTTCCATGCTAATGCTTATGCATAACTTCTGTACTCTGACTTCAGTGGACTCAATTGGTTTGAGTTTGGAGTTTTCCTTCTCCTAGGAGAGTTTCCGTTCCAGGATTCTGAGCCTCTCCATCCCAGTTTTGATTTTGGAGTTTGCTTCTCCAAGACAGATGTCTTTCTTCACTCACGTCCTCTGTCCGGTCCATATTAGTTTACTCTCTACCCTTTAAACAGTTCAGCTTGGGTGACCCGACCAGGAGCTGATGCTCCTGCTAGCATAGCTCTCCGAGTCACTGAGACATGCAAGCTACCTCACCACGTCAAGGAATGGACCATGATATAGACTGTGTAATTTTCAAGACTTCCGAACGTTCCAGCATTCAGATCATTCAGGCTTAGTTTTAGAGTTAAGGTTAGTGATAGTATTAGCATGCATGCTGGAACGTTCGGATGTCTTTCCAGTTGGGGTTCGCCACGAGGCCTTAACTTAACGCACGTGCTGCAGGTGTTGATATATTGTTACCTGGATTATCGGCGACGAATCTGATGACGGTATATCCTCCATCTGGGACGGTCACTGTGTCTTTTGCTACTGCTCCGCTCAGCTTCCTCGAAATCCCGCCAGCCGCGTCCAGAGCTTTAACTTCCTCCAGGGATGTCGACTCGCCCAACTGAAAAACATAACAAATACACATCTTGTCACTGTAACATTTAAAAGTACAACACACGCGTCCATTTGGCTCATTGTAAAAGTAGATGTCCCAATGAAAAATAGGGTACAATACATGTATTATGTATATGCGGTTTGCAGCAATGGAAGTTACTGTTACTTGCAATGGCGTAGCACTTGCCTCGTCTGGAATTTCCCCAGATTTATTTTAGTTTTCCCATGACACTGATATTTATTTTACAGGTCTGGGTTTGCCTCTCTGGCTACGCCCCAGACTTGGATTATTAATACGTTATTACCTTGTTTTAATTTATTATACGTAGACATTGTTTCAAATTCCTATAATAAGTTAACATTATTTTTTAAAAAACCCACATCCACATCTTTACGTTTATGCCACACGATACATACATAAAGGTCACGGATATAATATATACGGCAGTTGACTGACCTACCAGAGACAATTGCATGGACCACGTGAATTGATCTATACACACACTGTCTGCACGTTCCTTTTTAGCTGACGCTCGATATCTTCAGCCGTTATGCAATCATATTTAATTACCAACCTAGGCGATGTAGTGATTAAGCAAACATATCTTAATTACGGTTGGCAGGTAATGCAAGCCCATAGGAACCGGTAGTGTGCGATGGCATCACCATTCCACAACCCCCACCCACCCAACCCCACCCCACCCTCTCCACACACACAAGTATATTTGAAGACAAAAATGTACGATTTTATGTAACACTCTTTATTATATACATAGCAATGAAGTATATAGATCTACGGAAACCATAAAAGTCATATGCGATGAAAAGTCATATATTCACTGTATTTTAGCTACAGTGAAAATATTGAAATCGTATTTACATTTTTGTAAAAGTGCATGATTAAATTATCTCCCTTTGTCTCGTTTCTTCGTATTTAAATTTGATGACTACCAATGCATCTGATCGTATTTGAAAAATTAAAAAATATATAATTTAAACAACTGTACCTATAAAAATGGGATACGAAGTGCAATTACGATAAGATATCTAAAACGAATTGAATACGAAGCTAAATAAGATGACACAATGTAGTGTCATCGGGTGTAAGTGTAAGAATTTAAAGGCGTTCGACTCGTTTTGTTTTTGTGGGAGTTTTTGGAGGATCGCTTTGTCAGGTATGTTTGCACCGCAGTATTGTTAAATAAATGTTAATAAAGATAAATTTTATTCAAATTTCTTTTTAAACGTCAATGGTCAAGTAAATTTTCTGGCAAAGTTCCATAGGAAGAAATATATCATGACGTTACGTGTTTTAGATAAGATAAGCAAAAGATATTGCCCAAAAAGCGAAAGATATTGTAAAAATTAGTAAATATGTAGCCTATATAATAAATAGACCATTTCATGGGGGTTTTTTCCGAATACTATTTTTATGTCAACGAGTGATGTGTGAAAACCATATTTTCACACATCACTCGTTGACATAAAAATTGTATTCGAAAAAAAACCCCATAAAATAGCCTCTGTATATAAATACATACGAAAATCTGGCGTGTGCCCAACACACCCCAAACTCCCACCCCCTCCCACCGAGTATGTTCACCACCCAGAACGGTTTTTCGAGTATCAGTGGATAGGTGTAAGGCCACTACATGTACATGTATTGTCTGGCAACCATGAACCGGCCTCGGTGGTGTAGTGGTTTAGCCATCGGGCTGGAAGGTACTGGGTTCGCACCCCGGAATCAGCTCCCCGCCCCCACCCCGCCCACCCCGCCCCACCCCTAAAGCGAGTTTAACGACTCGGTGATAAGGTGTAAGACCACTAAACCGGCTTCTCTCTCACTAGCCAATATCAACTAACCACTAACCACTAACACTCTCTCTTGGACAGACAGTTCAGATAGCTTAAATGTGTGCCCAGGACAGCGTGCTTGAACCTTAATTGAATATAATCACAAAAATAAGTCTAAACAACAACAACAGCAACCGTGCGTTTTAAAAGTAAAATCTAAAAAAAGCTTCGTAGATAATCCGTACCCTGTCCATAGCGACCACCCTGAAGTTGTGACCGTGCAGGTGGGTGGGGTGGTTAGCATTGAAGGGCACGCCTTCGTCGATGAGGACGATCTCCACGGTGTCGCCGACGTCGACGTACAGCCTGTGTACACACTGACAGAACTCGGTTGAACAGTTCACTTTCACCGTGTCCGTGTTACAAAACAGATCCTGAAAAAGGTACATAAAAAGAGCAAGTGTCATACAGGTGCGTGGTCTTTAATATGAACGTGGGAAAATTGCGCACGTGATTTCATACCGAAGGAAAGAAATGTTTTATTTAACGACGCATACAACACATTTTATGTACGGTTATATCGCGTCGGACATATGGTTAAGGACCACACAGATATTGAGAGAGGAAACCCGCTGTCGCCACTTCATGGGCTACTCTTTTTCGATCAGCAGCAAGGGATCTTTTATATGCACCATCCCACAGACAGGATAGCACACACCGCGGCCTTTGATATACCAGTCGTGGAGCAATGAATAAAACGAGAAATAGCCCAATGAGCCCATCGACGGGGATCGATCCTAGACCGACCGTGCATCAAGCTAGCGCTTTACCACTGGGCTACGTTCCGCGCTTATTTCATACCGAAGTCTGAAATTCTAATTTTAATAGCATTTCATGTGTTCAGCTGTTTGAATTATAACAGAACAGAACTTTATTACACTCAGGGCTATCGTTCGATGGCATGTGAGGAATACAAAATTTAAATAATTATTATATAATATAGCAGCATCAAGAAAGAAAGAAATGTTTTATTTAACGACGCACTCAACACATTTTATTTACGGTTATATGGCGTCAGACATATGGTTAAGGACCACACAGAGAGGAAACCTGCTGTCGCCACTACATGGGCTTCTCTTTCCGATTAGCAGCAAGGGATCGTTTATTTGCGCTTCCCACTGGCAGGATAGCACAAACCATGGCCTTTGTTGAACCAGTTATGGATCACTGGTCGGTGCAAGTGGTTTACACATACCCATTGAGCCTTGCGGAGCACTCACTCAGGGTTTGGAGTCGGTATCTGGATTAAAAATCCCATGCTTCGGCTGGGATCCGAACCCAGTACCTACCTACTAGCCTGGAGACCGATGGCCTAACCACGACGCCACCGAGGCCGGTAACAGCATCAAGATGACAGGGTTGGTAAAAACAGTTCATAAGCTGTAAATAAGTCTCAGAAAGGAACACTGTATAACAATGTTCGATGCTTCGGCGATAATATTGTTGTGAGGCAACATTAGAAGATTGAAAAGGAGGTTCATAAATTAATATTATTAATTTTTATTAGTAGAAATGTCTGTCTGGGTGGTGGTGGTATTTTCTTTTTCTTGTTGTTTGTTTTGATTTGTGTGGGTTTTTTTTTTTTTTTTTTTTTTTTTTTTTTTTTTTTTTTTTGGGGGGGGGGTTGGGGGGGTTAATTTGTAGTTGTTTTTGTTGTTGTTTTGGGGGTGTTGGGTGGTTTTCTGTTGTTTATTTGTTGTTTTTTGGGGGGGTTGTTTTGTTTTGTTTTTTGTTTTTTTTTGAGGGGGGTGTTTGTTTTGATTTGTTTTTGTGTTTCGGTTTTTCCGTGTGTTTTTTGTTTGTTTGTTTACCAGAGAGCAATATCCGGTAACATGACGCCACTGGCCAGTGTATGAAGTGAAATATTAACAGGATCAAACCCATTAACCCAGTAAAAATAGGCTCATTTGTTATAGATGGAAGAAGGATTTGTAGGCCTACATTTCAAGTGACTGTTTTACTTAAAGTTTGTTTTGTTTAACAACATCACTAGAGCACATTGATTTATTAATCATCGGCTATTGGATGTCAAACATAAAGTCTTAAAGAAGAAACTCGCTATCTTTTTTCATTAGTAGCAAAGGATCTTTTATATGCACGATTACACAGCCAGGATAGCACATACCACAGCCTTTGATATACCAGTTGTGGTGCACTGGCTGGAACGAGAAATAGCCTAATGGGTCCACCGACAGGGATGGTTCCTAGACGGGTATTGAGTGTGAAGCATTAATTGGTAATTGTAACATATACTGTTAGAGGAAGCCCGCTACATTTTCCCATTAGTAGCAAGGTATAACAAGATAGGACAGCACATACATCGACCGCGAATCACGCGATCGCTTTACCGCCCCCGATGAAGAAATAAAGTTTGGTTTACTTAGCAACACCACTAGAGCACACGTACTTAGAAAGACCACTAGAGCACATTGATTAATTAATCATCGGCTATTGGATATCAAACATTTGGCAACACTGACGCGTCATCAGAGGAAACCCGCTACATTTTTACACTAGCAGCAAGAGATCTTTTATATGCACTGTCCCACAGACAGAAAAGCGCATACCATGGCCGTTCACCAGTTGTGGTGCACTGGCTGGAACGAGAAAAAGGTCCCAATCAGTTGAATGGATCCATAGAGGTGGTTCGATCTTCCGGCGCAATTACCTCAAGCGACCACTCGACCGACTGATCTAAATCCCGTCATCCCCCCCCCCCCCCCCCCCCACACACACATTGATGTAGTAATCATCTGCTACACGATGTCAAACACGTGGTAATTTGACTTGTAATGTTCAGAGGAAATCCGCTACATTTGTTTCATTAGTAGCAATGAATCTTTTATATGCACCTTCCCACAGACAATTTGTCGCTCCAGCCAGTGCATCACGACTGGTGCTTCAAAGGCCGTAGTATGTGCTATCCTGTCTATGGGATGGTGCATATAAAATATCCCTTGCTGCTAATCGAAAAGAGTAACCCGTGAAGTGGCGACAGCAGGTTTCCTCCCTCCATATCTGTGTGGTCCTTAACCATATGTCTGACGCCAAGTAACCGTAAATACAATGTGTTGAGTGCGTCGTTAAATAAAACATTTCCTTCCATAGATGTAACATAGCCTAACTTTGGTCAGCTATTGTTACTATATATTCGTTTGTGTGTAGATCTCGGTCAAATGAAGACATGAGCTCGTGAACCTATCCAGGACAGTAGAAATCTGGGGCGGGGTGGCACAGCTCCCTCTCCCCCACTCGAGGACGAATATGTACGGTGTTTTTATTTTGTTGTTGTTGTTGTTGTTGTTGTTTTAGTTTTTGTGTTGTTGTTGTTTGTTTGTTTTTTGGGGTTTTTTTTTATCCTGCTCTATGTAAATAAAGATAACAAAATGTGGATGTCACCCATTCACTAGATATTAACCACGCCTTCCCCTCCTTCCCTCCCCCTCGTTACTACGGGCCTGCTAGTCTTTTTCATGTTTGGGTTTACTAATACTTATACGACGCAAACAAGTTCAACGACCTCCCCACCTTCACCTCTCGCACAAGATATGTATCCGAAATAATGATAAACAGTGCAGTTTAAAGCCCAGAGGACAATTACTGGATTTGTAATGTAACCTTATTTAACATATATTATTCTCTGTTGCTTCTGGCTGGCTGTAAATATTTAATCGCTATAGATAGCGAGGACTCTGTGTTTAATGTACTGACAAGATACCAAGGTCACTAGCATTACGCGAAATCAGTAGATCTCGTTGATAAAGGAAATGTTTTATTAACGACGCACTCAACACGTTTTATTTACGGTTATATGGCGTTGGACATATGGTTAAAGGGACACGCTCTAGTTGTTAACCATTACGCCGTTGTTTTTCGCTATTAAACCCATTTTTCACAAATAAAATTGCACTTTACTTACCGTTTATTATTTAGAATATACATTTCCATTCACCTGAAGTGTTTTTTGGTAATCCTGGTGTTTGTAATACCACAAATTGCATTTTTTGTATTTCTTAAAAAGCCACGTGCCTCTGAGAAAAAAACGTTGAGCAGACAAGGTCTAATCTATTTTTAGAGGGGATATTCCCATTTCAATGTCACAGACGGTTGTATACCACGGTAACAGGCGCAGGGTGGGTTATGGGTGCTATGGAATTTGGAATGTCCCGTAGGATTAAAGCCAAATCGTTTTCCATTAGTAGTAATAGCTCTTTTATATGCACCATCCCACAGACAAGATAACACATAACACGGCCTTTGATACACCAGTCATGATGTAAAGGCGTTTGCGTCGCAGGATCGAACCACCTCGGTGGATCCATTCAGCTGACTGGGTTTTTCTCGTTCCAACCATTGCACCACAACTGGAGAGAGGCCCTTGTATGTGTTTTCCTGTCTGTGGGAAAGTGCATATAAAAGATCCCTTGCTGCATTAGAACAAATGTAGCGGACTACGAATCAGAATGACCAAATGTTTGACATCCAAACCCGATGATTGATTAATTGATGTGCTCTTGTGGTGTCATTAAACAAAACAAAAGCGAACGGAACGAGAAATAGCTCAATGGGCCCACAGACAGGGATCGATCCTAGGCCGACCGCGCATCAAGCGAACGCTTTACCACTGGGCTATGTGCCGCACCTATGTGCCAACATGTCTTGCCATAGTTTTGTCCCTACTACATTTCGTCCCCAGAAGAAGAAGAAGTAATTCTACAATTTATCCAAAAAAAACATAAACCAACCTCTGACAGGTCGGAGTACTGCGTGAGCGGCGGCGACGGCGGCATGGACATGCTGATGTGGTTCATCTGGGGACTCAGCAACTGCATCTTCCGCTCCACGCTGGACATGGGGTACAGGTCCGGCTCGTGGAAGTGGTAGTTGTCTATCTTGTAGAAGTCCATGGCTATGTAGAACTTCTTGTCGGGTTGCTCCTTCATTCGCGGGTCATCGGCGATCATGGATTTAAGGTCAGCCATTTGAATCAGTGTCGGGGTGGCTTTCTGGTTTAGTGGATTCAACATCTGGAAAGAGGAATGAAGAAGGAAAAATAATTGAATGCTTGTTTAACGACACCCCCAGCATATGGTGTTAACAATCTAATTAAAATTAGCTCCACTATTACATGTGGTAGACCCAGAAGAGCTAATTTTAATCAGATCGATGGTGTTAACAACCAGTTAGTGTAAAGGTTCATTTGGATTGGATGCGGCGCGAGCGTGCGGTGCAATTGTTGAGTCTGCGGCGTTTGCGTTTCGGACACATACAAAATATATGATAATTTCGTTGCGTCTGGCCGCTGGCCTCAGATTACAGTTATCTTCCCATTTGGTTGTCCAAAATCCGGAAATTTGACCGCGCAAGTAGTCTGCTATTTGACTGTGATTATTTCATGGCAGACACCTATGAAGTGGCAACTAGTTGACTGAAGTGACAGGGGAGATCATGTAGTTTGTAAACATGTGTAACTTGTTGACATTGAAGACTTGTTTGTGGTAATTCCGACCCATGCAAAAGTAGTGCTTTTTGTATAAAATAGGTGTACTCCGGCCTGGTTTAGAGGGTGTGTTTGTTTAAACCAATATGCTGGGAGAAAGAGCTGGACAACAGGGGTTGTCCTTTTCAGGGTATGTGTCCCCCAGGCAGGCAAAGGTGCATACAAAAATCCACGGGCCTGCTGATATTAATAAAAATGTTATAGAAACATATAGCGAAATTAATTGTGGTCTGAGGCCAACAGAGGTGGTTCTATTGAGTGTTCATTGGCCTTCAAAATATGGCAATGGGATTAAAACTTCTACGACCATGGTGCTTAAATATGGGAATCCATAGTGTAATTAACTGTGGTCTTAAGCCATAAGCTTTACCGTCCCAGCTCTGGTTGCACCTTCATAATCCACTGTTCCTGGTGGGTCAGTCTCGTCTGCTCCTTCGTATCTCACAATGGCCGCCTGGTTCGCCTTTTTGACTGCGCAGTCTGCTAGACCGCGAGCCCGTAACCAATAGTTACCGAGAGTTTTTTGAGCCTCGAGCACAAAGTCGAATCTTTCTCCGGCGAATATTATGAACGAGTCGACAACCTTCGGCACGAATGGAACTCCGTCTGATGCTATCATCTTCAGCTGGTGGTTGTCCACGGAAATCTGGATGGGGCAGTTCAGAATACCTGGGTTTATGACCCGGAACCTATAGTTCTGGCCCTGGGTCACCTTAAACAGTGATCTAGGGGTGTAAGCAGTTTTGTTTGTGGCCGGATCCACGAACTTACGATAGGATCCTCGACCTGGAAAAAAAATCGAAAACAGAAATAACTATATTTCACGAAAAAAAAAAAAGGGTACATGTATTTAATACCATTGTATAGTATGCATTATTGTTTACAAATCAACCCTTATTTTTCATCAAGATTCATCATTGTCTTGTCTTCCTTTCGTTTTCCTTTCCTTCCTGTCTTCCTAATTAACCTTCTTTCTTTCTTTTATTTCCATCTGTATCTTTTGTCTCTCCTCTACTACCTTTCTTTATTGCCTTAGGGCGAACGTTAATGTGGTATGACAGGCTTGTATGACGGATAACCACAATATACCTGTCGCGGTTCAGAGACAGGATGTAAAATTGGCAGCAACATAAATTGAAAGATAGGAGTATATGAACCTAGTTTTGATATAGGCACGTAAATAATATTACTCGAAAGATAGGAGAAGCGGCCACATCGGGAAGAAATGAGATGAAAATCAAAGGAGAGAAATAAAAGGAATGTGACATTAATGAGCAGTAATTACCATTAATTAGCATTAACTGTGGTTTGTTGTCGAATCCTGCCAGATGGTGACCTGCAAACCTGTTCATTGTCAATTCTTTCAGCCAATCGTGGACGATGATAACGTGTTCTGGCAGGTCATGCTGGTAGAGAGCCGCGTGGGGATTGGTTGAATCTGGTTGATGCACCACAAGACTTCCAAACACCCCGTCCGATCTCTGTGTCCCTGAATGAGCGTGCCAGAAATGTGTTCCAACATTTTCAGCCTTGAATCTGAGAAATAATGTCATACTTAACAATGATAAATAAAATATAAACACTAAAAAAAGACATCAATACGATAAAAGGAAATCCTCGAACATGTTACGTAGATAAGCAGCATGCGTGTGTACAGATTAGCTTTAGTAACTGTGCTTAAAGTTTGTTTTGTTTAACATATCACCGCCTTACAGTCGAACCGAGTGTTTGACATTCAACACAGCACACATTATTAACTACGATTAAATATTGGGATTCCATTTTTATGGAAGACCCGATAGCCTAGCGACTAACGTCGCGAACTGTCTAGTGTAATGCGAATCGGTGCAGTGGGTTCGAATCCTGGCAATTGATATTGGCGATTTTAAATGTGATTAGCCAGTTGTGGGGGATTAGTTGGGACGAGGAAAACAAAACAGTCCGAGAATAGATCCACTGAGGAGGTTCGATCCTCAGGCATGCGCTCTACAAAAAGCTAGATACCGCCGATAGTAACTATATCATGATTAGAAAGAAAGAATGAAAGAAATGTTTTATTTAACGACGCATTCAACACATTTTATTTACGGTTAAATGGCGTCAGACATAGGGTTAAGGACCACACAGGTATTGAGAGAGGAAACCCGCTGTCGCCACTTCATGGGCTACTCTTTTCGATTGTCAGTAATGGATCTTTTATATGCACCATCCCACATACAGGGTAGTGCATACCACGGCACTTGATATACCAGTCGTGGTGCACTGGCTGGAACGAGAAATAGCCCAGTGGGCCCACCGACGGGAATCGATCCCACACCGACCGCACGTCGATATCATGATTAGGGACCAGTTAGTCTGTGATGCACCACTTCGCGACATAGCCTCTAAATATCTACCATAAAACATGTTGAACACCTTCAGGGGTCCTTGGATGATATCGTGATGATACATACGTGCCAGAATGATTTGACATTGATCGAATTCGACATAGGACTATAATAGCATGCCCTTGTGTAACTTACAACATATTTAGACCAAAAAAAAGAGTTGAAATAGATGGAACATTGTTTGACATTTAGACTAAATCGACTAGTCATCTCTGAAGTCATCTCTTTTGTCACAAAGCTTTCATTACAGTCGGGGTCTGAATCTTTATGTAACGGTGAATATATTGATTTGATATATCCAGTAGTTTGCTTTATTTCAACTCTGGACGGTCAGACTAAGCCCACGGCTAAAAGCTGATGGGGAATGACAGGTGTGTGGCATGGATAGCCACAAGTACCTGTCGCGGTTGGAGAGACAAGGACTGGGATGTGGAGGTGGACAGCGAAAGAAGTTGAACGATAGGAGGAGTTGCCAGATCAGGAAGAAATGAGATGGAATTCAAAGGAGTAAAAAGAAAGGGGGCAGTGGGATAAAAAAAAATTGAAGAAAAAAAGAAGGTTATAACCATATTCCTTTGTTTCGATTTAACAAGATTAGTCCGATTCTGAGCGACAAAACCGTAATACATGATCAGGGCCGTATATCAACACAATGCAGAGAAGAGTGGGCATTTGACAAAATAGTATCTGCTTCCACGAATCTCTATCTAATAACTTGTCTATAGGAGGACAGCCACTCCCGAGTAGATCCTTTACTGGAGATTTGATCCCATCTTGCGCCATCAAAAAGAGGACTGCCACTCCGAGACTAGTTTACTAAATCAAACCTAGCAAGCACCAGATTAGTCAGAAAATCGTATTCATATACGCAGATAAGCGAATCAGCGATTAGTGGTCCGTTTTATTGTTTCCTGCTTCCGTGTCCTATCCCCTAACCTAAAACAAGGTACACACCTCACAGGCCACTAGCTGGGGCGGGAGCAAACCTAATAGACCAGAGGCCGCACACATCTTGTGACCCACTAATGTAAATCCTGTCTAAGATATAATTGTACCAGTGTTACCACAAACATCCCCTTAGTACCACCACAAATAGATCGGTCTAACCTCCCAAAGACAAATTGGGGTGTACTGTTCTGGAGAGTGACCAAGCACCTAACAGTGATGCATGATAGCAGTGACGAATTGACAAAACGTCTTTTGTCTCTATGTCATACAGAGATATGATTTTGAATACGTTAATGTTTTTATTGTTTAGATCTGGTTCAGTCTCTCTATCTAAGTCTATCTCCGTCTGTCTGTCTGTCTGTCTGTTTCTCTCTCTCTCTCTCTCTCTCTCTCTCTCTCTCTCTCTCTCTCTCTCTCTCTCTCTCTCTCTCTCTCTCTCTCTCTCTCTCTCTCTCTCTCTCACACTGCCTGTACTGGAATGAGGAAGGAAGAAGGAAATGTTTTATTTAACGACACACTCAGCACATTTCATTTATGGTTATATGGCGTCGGACATATGGTTAAAAGAAAGAAATGTTTTATTTAACGACGCACTCAACACATTTTATTTACGGTTATACGGCGTCAGACATATGGTTAAGGACCACACAGATTTTTAGAGGAAACACGCTGTCGCCACTACATGGGCTACTCTTTCCGATTAGCAGCAAGGGATCTTTTATTTGCGCTTCCCACAGGCAGGATAGCACAAACCATGGCCTTTGTTGAACCAGTTATGGATCACTGGTCGGTGCAAGTGGTTTACACCTACCCATTGAGCCTTGCGGAGCACTCACTCAGGGTTTGGATTCGGTATCTGGATTAAAAATCCCATGCCTCGACTGGGATCCAAACCCAGTACCTACCAGCCTGTAGACCGATGGCCTAACCATGACGCCACCGAGGCCGGTTACGACATATGGTTAAGGACCACACATATATTGAGAAAGAAAACCCGCTGTCGCCACTTCATGGGCTACTCTTTTCGATTAGCAGCAAGGGATCGTGTATATCCCATAGACAGGATAGCACATACTACGGCCTTTGATGTACCAGTCGTGGTCTGCAATGAGGTGAAAGCTGGTATTGGACACACTGTCAACATGCCGTCTCGTTGTGACTCACCTGTACTGGAATGAGGAGAAGGCTGGTATTGGACACTGTGTCACAATACCGTCTCGCTGTGACTCACCTGTACTGGAATGAGGAGAAGGCTGGTATTGGACACTGCGTCAACATGCCGACCCCGTCCATGATCTGAGAGTCGTGCTGGAAGATACCGTGCCAGTGGATGGACGTTCCTTCTGCGCCTTCCATTTTGTTCTTCACGTTCACCACGATCGTGTCGTTGTGACACACCTGAAACAAGTTATGGGTGGATCTTTGTTTAAGATTATTATCTGTGTTTAAAGGTAAATGGAAATTGTATTGCACGGATGGAAAATGTCGTTGTTGATATGTTAAGACAGAATCGGTATATGAAAACTACGCGAACACTGATATCAAAGACGTTGCTACATGTGGTTCTCTCGGTGCCATATTAACTTATGTGGGTAGTTGGTACAGGCAACATGTCACTGGTTGTTCTAGACTGACGTACGTCGATAGCTGGTCCAGGAAACATATGACTGACTGTTCTAGACTGACTTACGTGGATAGCTGGTCCAGGAAACATATGACTGACTGTTCTAGACTGACGTACGTCGATAGCTGGTCCAGGAAACATATGACTGACTGTTCTAGACTGACTTACGTGGATAGGTGGACCAAACAATATGTGATTGACTGTTCTATACTGACATACGTGGATATCTGGTCCAGGCAATATGTGACTGACTGTTCTAGACTGACTTACCGTGGATAGTTGGTTCAGGCAATATCAGATTGACTGTTCTAGACTCTCTTACGTGGATAGCTGGTCCAGGCAACATGTGAATGACTGATCTAGATTGACTTACGTGGATAGCTGGTCCAAGCAACATTTGATTGACTGTTCTAGACTGACTTACGTGGATAGCTGGTCCAGGCAACATGTGACTGGCTGTTCTAGACTGCCTTACGTGGATAGCTGGTCCAAGCAACATGTGACTGACTGTTCTAGACTGACTTACGTGGATAGCTGGTCCAAGCAACATGTGACTGACTGTTCCAGACTGACTTACGTGGATATCTGGTCCAGGCGACATGTGACTGACTGTTCCAGACTGACTTACGTGGATAGCTGGTCCAGGCGACATGTGACTGACTGTTCCAGACTGACTTACGTGGATAGCTGGTCCAGGCAACATGTTACTGGCTGTTCCAGACTGACTTACGTGGATAGCTGGTCCAAGCAACATGTGACTGACTGTTCCAGACTGACTTACGTGGATAGCTGGTCCAGGCAACATGTTACTGGCTGTTCCAGACTGACTTACGTGGATAGCTGGTCCAGGCAACATGCGATTGATGGTCATGATGGCTCGATGTACGCCATCTGTCGCCACACAGTGAGGTCTGTCGCAGTCGGTGATGTTCAAGGGACAGTCGAAACAGCCTTTGGTGAGGACGTAGTAGTACTCGAGTGTGAAGTCGTACTCACATATCTTGGGATTTTCACCCGCTGAGCAGCTACGGACACACGGATGGTATGTGTAGTCTGGTGAAGATTAAAAAATGCGGAGAGAAATTTGCAAATGTTTATATGACATTGAAGCTGGTCGGATAGACAGACAGACAGACAGACATAGACAACAGAGACGATTTAAGAATATTTGACGTAAACCAACGACACGACTAGAGGACATTGATTAATTAATCATCGGCTATTGGAAGGAAAGGAAGGAAATGTTTTATTTAACGACGCACTCAACACATTTTATTTACGGCTATATGGCGTCAGACATATGGTTAAGGACCACACAGAGAGGATATTGAAGGAGGAAACCCGCTGTCGCCACTTCATGTGCTACTCTTTTTCGATTGGCAGCAAGCGATCTTTTATATGCACCATCCCATAGACAGAATTGCACATACCACGGCCTTTGATGTACCAGTCGTGGTGCACTGGCTGGAGCGAATCTGGGTATGAACAAAACAAAACATCCGCAAACTTGTGTGAGAACGATTCACACAGTATGCGGAAAAAAAAATTGTTTGTTTGTTTGTTCATACCCCGATGAACATAAAAGAAATAACACATATGCATATGCATATATATACACACCCTTCTTTCTTTGTCCGTCTTCATGTGTGTTTACGTATTACATACTCGAAGGGTGACCGAGAGGTTGCCAACTGGTGAGTCATGTATTTGCAATGTAACCCGAATACAGAAGTGTTTACAAAAACTTCTTTGTAAGCTTTACTCCGGTAATAAAATACTTTGAAAACAAATGATAACGCGATGTTTTCATGTCACGATGATACCGATGTCACTTCCGGAGATGAAGGGTAGTGTGCAGTGGTGTACGGTGGAGTGGCGATTTGTTTGACGATTTGTGTGTGGGTATGTATTCTAAACGATAAAAGAAACGCGATGTGTGAAATAATCAAGTTACATTTTGGTTTGTTTAACACCACCCAGAGGCGGATCTAGGGAGGAGGGGGGGGGGGGACAGGGGCTCGGGGCTCGGAGTCCCCTAAATTTTCCGACATTTATAATCAAATAACTTTCAGAGTGTATTAGATTGATGATGTAAACTACACCAAAAATTTAATTTATTGTTCCATATTTACAAAAAATCACAAATAAACGTCACTGTATACAAGAAAGTCACATGACATGCTGTCAAAGTTGAAGGTTGTCAAACATGGATTTTACACATTAGAACATTCGTTTAATAGTGTGTGAATCCACCCCTGGCGCGAATACACTCGACACATCGTTGCCTCATGCTGTTGATCAGACGTCTGAAGAACTCTTGGGGAATGGCCTGCCACTCTGCCATAAGAAGTTGACCCAGATCATGAAGGTTGGCTGGAGGGGCATGGTTATCCTGAACTCTCCTGCCTAATTCGTCCCAGGCGTGCTCTATTGGGGCCAAGTCAGGCGAATATGCTGGCCAATCCATCCTGGCGATACCTTGTTGTCTGAGAAAGTCCGTTACCACCCTGGCGCGGTGGGGTCTGGCATTGTCATCCTGCAGAACTGCCCCGCCGCCAATCTGCTGAAGGCCTGGGAGAACCAACGGCCGGATAATCTCATTCAGATAGCGGATTCCATTCAGATTGCCATCCACCACATAGAGGGGGGTCCTATGGTGGATAGAGATGCCGCCCCACACCATGACGCTGCCACCACCGAACCGGTGACGTTGTCTAACGTTAACGTCAGCGAAGCGCTCCCCAGGACGTCTGTAGACACGAACCCGACCGTCATTGAACTGGAGACTAAACCTGGACTCATCAGTGAACACCACTCGACCCCACTGAACACGTTGCCACCGCAGATGAAGTGTGCACCAGTGACGTCTGGCCGTTCTGTGACGTGGTAGGAGTGGTGGTCGAACAGCCTGGCGACGGCAGCGTAGATTATTGGCTCTCAGACGATTGCGTATGGTTTGATCAGACACTCGAGTTCCAGTCGCAGTCCGCAGATTGTCACGTAATCGGCGTGCAGTGGTTGTGCGTTGACGTAGAGCCATATTGGTGATGTAGCGGTCCTCTCTATTTGTAGTGCTTCGGGGTCTTCCCGAACGTGGACGATTTCGAACAGAATTCGTTGCTTGGTACCGTTGCCACAGTCGGCCAACGACACTGTGACTGACACCAAGTCTCAGAGCAACATTTCTTTGCGTATTGACATCCTGAAGCCAAGCAATAGCCCTTCCTCGATCTTCGATAGTCAGTTGACGTCGTATCATTGTCGAATTTGGAGTGTGCACCGTACACGAACGCAAGCTCCAATTATACGGAAATTCAGCATTGGGAACATGGAATACACATGCAAAGCGTGCAAATGAAGCGCTTTGTGAAAAAGCAAGTTATGGGCACTTAGCAGACCTTTCGCTTTCGCCCTAATTTACGTGCAAATGTAACCATGTTTTCGCCATTAGAACTAGTCGACAGTGTCAATGACAGTGGATTTTAATTCATTTATGGGTTGCTTAGACCCACTTTCGTCAAAATGGAACAATACCATGCGTGACATTATGGTCTAGCTAATATAATTGACATTCAGAAAATAATGTCGAAAATATCGTCTGACCCTTAAATTCTTTTGAGTAGTATATATTAATTTTAATTTTTTTACGATCCCCCTCCAAACCACTCCCAAACATCCCTTGGCATTCCGCCTCATGTCACTGGGCCTCCCCTAAATGTTTTTTTCTGGATCCGCCACTGCCACCATCAGAAGACATTGATTTTTTTTTTCATCATCGGCTACTGGATGTCAAACATTTTTCTTAGGGGAAGAAAGGAAGGAAATGTTTTATTTAACGATGCACTCAACACATTTTTTGTACGGTTATATGGCGTCGAACATATGGTTAAGGACCACACAGATATTGAAGGAGGAAACCCGCTGTCGCCACTTCATGGGCTACTCTTTTCGATTGGCAGCAAAGGATATTTTATATGCGCCATCCCATAGACAGGATAGCACATACCACGGCCTTTGATGTACCAGTCGTGGTGCACTGGCTGGAGCGAGAAATAGCCCAATGGGCCTAATGACGGGGATCGATACCAAACCGACTGCGCATCATGCGAGCGCTTTACCACTGTTTTCTTTGGGGAGGAAGCCCGCTACATCTTTCCATTATATTAGCCTGCAAGTAGTGATAGGAATCGATTGGAATTCCATCATCGATAATCGGTTATAATCGGTTTGCACCAACCGATTAACTTTCGATTACACGATCGTTTAGAATTATACGAACCTAAGAATTAATTGAATATAAAAGTAAAGTTTGGTTTGTTTAACGACACCACTAGAGCACATTGATTTTTTTTTTTTAATAATCAGCTATTGGATGTCAAACATTTGGTAATTGTGAATCGTAGTCAATAGAGTAAACCCGCTACGTTTTCTTAATGACGTCGCCAAGTGGTAAGGCTCTTGCTCGATGCGCGGTCAGTGTGGGATCGATCCCCGTCGGTGGGCCCATTGGACTATTTCTCGTTCCAGCCAGTGTACCGCGACTGGTATATCAAAGGCCGCGGTATGTACTATCCTATCTGTGGGATGGTCCATATAACATATCCTTTGCTGCTAATGGAAAAGAGTAGCCCATGAAGTGGCGACAGCGGGTTTCCTCTCTTAATATATGTGTGGTCCTTAACCATATATCCGACGCCATATAACCGTAAATAAAATGTGTTGAGTGCGAGGTTAAATAAAATATTCCTTTCTTCCTTCTTCTGGTTCCTATTCAATTCCGCTTATGCTAGGATCAAACTGCCAACTGTCACAACGAACTTGGCCAAATCGCCGATCTCATGACTTCTACGACTGTCTAGTTGTTAGTCTGAATACTCTTACAACTCGATTCTCGTAGTACACAACATCTACGATCGATTAATTAGTAGTTAATATGAGCGCTCCAGTCGTAAGCCGGAAGTGGGAGAAATTGCAACGCAACTGTCGAGTTTGGCCAACACCGTCGTGACAGTTAATAGACTTAACCTAGCATTACTCTACCTTATGTTGCTAAACTGCGACATTGTGGTCTTTTACGGGACGATCTGTTTATTGCTTTAAACAACTTGATTCCGTCTTTTGTATGGCGGTGGAGCGGGACGTAGCCCAGTGGTAGAGCGCTCGCTTGATGCGCGGTATGGTCTGGGATCGATCCCCGTCGGTTAGCCCATTGGGCTATATCTCGTTACAGCCTGTGCACCACGACTGGTATATCAAAAGCCGTGGTGTGTATTATCCTGTCTGTGGGATGATGCATACAAAAGATCCCTTGCTACTATTGGAGAAAAAAAACATGTAGCGGGTTTCCTCTGCAAAATTGTGTCAAAATTACCATATGTTTGACATCCAATAGCCGATGATTAATAAATCAAAGTTCTTCAACAAACTCAAACAAAAAAACACACTATATGAACAGATTGTCCAGGACCGAGGGTTAGTGGTTAGTAACAGTTACTAACTTAGTGTTTTCCCTAGCTTGTTTTAGCATGGCGCAGAACCATGCCTCAATAGTCTAACATCATCTTGCCTTAATCAGCACCATGCTGCCCTGAGATTAAACATGCCTTTTTCAGTAATTAATTCTAAAATTGTCTTTATAAAACACCAAAAAAAAGGTATTATTAATTAATAAAATATGCCTTTTATATCTTTTGCCATTCATTTATTAAAGCAAGCACATAAATTACATTAATGTTTATTTCAATTAATTTTTGTGCATTTTTAATGAAAAACAGGTGTCCCGAAAATGGTGGAAATGCCCCAAAAGTGTTTGGTCTAACATGCCTTGCCTAATTTCTGGGGAAATCACTATAACTGTTAGTCGGAGTCGAAAGAAAGAAATGTTTTATTTAACGACGCACTCAACACATTTTATTTACGGTTATATGGCGTCAGACATATGGTTAAGGACCACACATATGTTGAGAGGAAACCCGCTGTCGCCACAACACGGGCTACTCTTCCGATTAGCAGCAAGGGATCATTTATTTGCGCTTCCCACAGGCAGGATAGCACAAACCATGGCCTTTGTTGAACCAGTTATGGAACACTGGTCGGTGTAAGTCGTTTACACCTACCCATTGAGCCTTGCGGAGCACTCACTCAGGGTTTGGAGTCGGTATCTGGATTAAAAATCCCATGCCTCGACTGGGATCCGAACCCAGTACCTACCAGCCTGTAGACCGATGGCCTAACCATGACGCCACCGAGGCCGGTATTAGTCGGAGTCGAAGTCTATATGTCAAAATTACCAAATGCTTGACATCCAACAGCCAATGTGCTCTACGTGTGTCGTTAAACAAAACAAGCTTTAAATTTAAATGTTTCAAGTTTCAAATAGAGAGGATGACCAATGCATAATTTCAGATTTGGGGAACGGTGCGCCCTACCCTCCCCCCACTCCGCCGCTTTCGACACCAATGACAAGAGCTATTTTTGTCGATATATTTTGTTTTCGTTTTAAAGGTCCACTGACACTAACCTACTCCACCCCACCATTTCCCACGTACAGGGTATAATTGCATTCACGATCGAGCAGATGAAAAATCCTGCGACCTTGGCGTAACCTACCGGTCTCGGTAATACCTATTTTGTAAGGCTGCTAGATTCAAGTGAGTCCATAATAAACAGGGCGAATAACGCATATAATCATTTACATATTGTAGAGGTGACACAGTTACCTTACTGTAAATAATGAAATAAAAACATTCGCCCTCAGATGATATTCGTGCGTATGTGTCTTTCCGTCTCTGTCTGTCTGTGTCTGTCTGTCTCTCTCTTTCTTTCTCTCTGTCTCTCTCTCTCTCTCTCTCTCTCTCTCTCTCTCTCTCTCTCTCTCTCTCTCTCTCTCTCTCTCTCTCTCTCTCTCTCTCTGTGTCTCTCTCCGTCTTTCTCTCCCCGTCTCTGCCTGTCCCTGTCTGTCTGTCTCTCTGTCTCTCTGTCTCTCTCTCTCTCTCTCTCTCTCTCTCTCTCTCTGTGTCTCTGTTTGTTTTGTTTAACGATACCACTAGAGCACATTGACATATTAATCATCGGCTATTGGACGTCAAACATTTAGTAATTTTAACATATAGTTTTAGAAAGGAAACGCGCTACATTTTGTTCCATTAGTAGCAATGGTTCTTTTATATGCACCATCCTACAGATAGGAGAGCACATACAACGGCCTTTGTTATACCAGTAGAGGTGCACTGGCTGGAACGTGGAATAGCCCAAACTCAGGAATGTCCCTTTCACGTGTGTACAGTGAAACCCCGTTAAACCGGGCACCCTCTGGGCCAAGTAAACTGACCGGTTTTAAGACGTATACAGTTTTGAGAGGTTAATTTCTGTACTGATTTTAAAAAAAGGATTGTGAAAAATGTTCGATTTGTTTGGGGTTTTTTTTTTTGGGGGGGGGGTTGGAGGGGGGGATTCCGGTTTACAGAGGGTCCGGTTTTGAGAGGTTTCACTGTATTATGGTGTCTTTGTCGTATCCTGTTTACAGACTCGGTGTGGTATACACTGTGCACCTGACAAACGTGATGGTAAACGTGATGTGATTGTACGAGCTAAGATCACACAATAAACTATGTCAAGCAGACATCACATAACAAGCAGCACTAAAATGACGTTTATAATGTGGGATAGTACAATCAGGGAGAGGGATAGCAAAATACAAAAACAGTCGCACCATTTTTGAAATCTTGGAGTTTTGTGTTGTTTGTTTCTTGGTTTATTTATTTTTTTGTTTTCTTTTGGTGTTTTTTGGTGGGGTTTTTTCTTTGCTTTTTTTTTTTGGGGGGGGGGGGGGGGGGGAGGTTGGGAGGGGGGTTGTTTTGTTATCTTTTGAGAGGTTATGGGTGAGGCAAAAGCGGGTTTTATTATATTTTCAACAGTACACGAAATGTAGATCTCTGCGTGGAATCTCTGCCTAAGTTATGATGTTTGTAACATTGTTATTTACCATTCCAACTAGTGCTCGACGACTTCTATATCAAACATGTATCTTCTATATCTACCGTCCTCGGTGGCGTCGTGGTTAGGCCATCGGTCTACAGGCTGGTAGGTACTGGGTTCGGATCCCAGTCGAGGCATGGGATTTTTAATGCAGATACCGACTCCAAACCCTGAGTGAGTGCTCCGCAAGGCTCAATGGGTAGGTGTAAACCACTTGCACCGATAAGTGATCCATAACTGTGTGGTCCTTAACCATATGTCTGACGCCATATAACCGTAAATAAAATGTGTTGAGTGCGTCGTTAAATAAAATATTTCTTTCTTTCTTCTGTATCTAACATGTACCTGTTTAATCTCTCACATTTGAAGAGGTAAAAAAAAAAAAAAATGCCAAAACTGTCAGATCTTGACACCTACTTGTATTATCCGCTTGTTAAACAGTGCATTGTTCAGTGTTACGCACGTCGCCAATACAGCACAAATTGAAATTTTGAGTAAAAGTCAGTATCTATCTGTGCTATTTGTATTTTTGTACAATTCTTTACACTGTTTTTATTTAAATCTTCAATTTTTATATTGATGTTGATCATCACCTTGTTTGTTTGCATTACCATAGTTTGACACCCAGTGGCCGATGTGTTTTTCGTGCTGGGGTGTCATTAAACATTCATTCATTCATTAATTGTTACGCACGTCGTTAAGTGAACACTGGCAGGCGTTACAAAGCACGCCGAGTTCCAGTTGATTGTCTTCTACCTTTAATTGAGTGCTCCGCAAGGCTCAGTGGGTAGGTGTAAACCACTTGCACCGACCAGTGATCCATAACTGGTTCAACAAAGGCCATGGTTTGTGCTATCCTGCCTGTGGGAAGCGCAAATAAAAGATCCCTTGCTGCTAATCGGAAGAGTAGCACATGTAGTGGCGACAGCGGGTTTCCTCTCAAAATCTGTGTGGTCCTTAACCATATGTCTGACGCCATATAACCGTAAATAAAATGTGTTGAGTGCGTCGTTAAATAAAACATTTCTTTCTTTCTAACTTTAATGGGTTGGTGACGTGCTAAGAGATCTAGTTGCACAATTAACCACTTTGCATGAATGTTTTAATCTCCTCGCTCCCAACACACGCTCCTGCATAGAATGAATAGGGACCTGTCATGGAGAGAACTCCCTGGCGATTTTGGAAGCATGCCAAAACTTACCCACAATCCACGCATCAACAAGGTTCGTTCATTCATGTTTGTTAATGTTTATACGTATTTTGGAGTTTATGACCACTTACGGTTTAAGCACGCTGTCATGGGTATACATCTCAGCTTTCTTGGCTGTTGTTAGTTTTTAAGAGAGAAGTCGGTGTTGCGGCCTTACACCTACCCACTGAGTCGATAAGCTCGCTTTGGGTGGGAGCCAGTTCCAGGATGCGAACCCTGTACCTACCAGTCCTATGCCCTAACCACGACACCACCGAGACCGGTGTTTATGAATTTACTTTCATTTCATTTATAATTATTTTCATGCCTATATCCAATTAAGGTTCAAGCACGCTGCCTTGGGCACACACACATACACAAAATAAAGAAATATTTGTTTATCATAATCTGTTCGGAAATTATTGTCATTTTTAATTTTGAAAGAAAGAAAAAAAGAAGAAAGAAAGAAAGAAAGAAAAGAAAGAAAAAAAGAGGGAAAAATAACTAAAAAGAACAGTCCTAACCAAACACAATCACAATTCATCAAATAGTTTATTAAGTAAATGTTATTTTGTTTTAATGTAAAAATGTTAACTTTATTGTGGAGTATTTGTGTATCAAAACATGAAATTAAGCATCAAACACGATTTCCGTGTATTGACATATATCAGTGTTATGCCTACTATAACTTATATTGTTTTACATCACAAGTTTTTATACTCAGTCACATTTGACCTTAAAAAACGTTCGGCTCCGCAGAACAGCGTATTGTAACAGAAAATGCATATTAATACTCTTAAAGTTGTAAATCTAAAACGGAAATGTATTGCCAAACTAATTACCTGTAAAGCGACTCCCTTGACAGAATTGAAATGTTGTAAAAAAGTAAACAAGAAAACAGATCGAGTCCCGTGTGCCCATCTCGAGGGTTAAACGTGGAGTGAGAGAAACTTTCTCTTGCGGCAATGCTGGGGATATAAAGCAGTCACCCTGAACGGCCGACTTTACAGCGAGGTGTTAGCGGCTTGACAATACGCCGTGACCTAGTGGTCGTATTGCAGAGGTTCGTGTCTCCGCACTGGCTCAAAACCGGAGTGAGCGAAGGGGGGTGACTTACAAATGAATCAGTCAATCAATCAATCAATCTCATCGACTCCATTTCTGTCTGTCTGCCTGTCTGTCTGTCTCTCTCGCAAATAAAAGATCCCTTGCTGCCTGTCGTAAAAGAGTAGCCTATGTGGCGACAGCGGGGTTTCCTCTAAAAAACAGTGTCAGAATGACCATATGTTTGACGTCCAATAGCCGATGATAAGATAAAAAATCAATGTGCTCTAGTGGCGTTGTTAAATAAAACAAAGGGGCGGGACGTAGCCCAGTGGTAAAGCGTTCGCTTGATGCGCGGTTGGTCCAGGATCGATCCCCGTCGGTATGTCTATTGGGCTATGTATCGTTCCATCCAGTGCTCCACAAATGGTGTAACACAGGCCATGGTATGTACTATCCTGTCTGTGGGATGGTGCATATAAAAGATCCCTTGCTGCTATTCGAAAAGAGTAGCCCATGAAGTGGCGACAGCGGGCTTCCTCTCTCAATATTTGTGTGGTCCTTAACCATATGTCTGACGCCATAAATAAACAACCGGCCTCGGTGGCGTCGTGGTTAGCCATCGGTCTACAGGCTGGTAGGTACTGGGTTCGGATCCCAGTCGAGGCATGGGGTTTTTAATCCAGATACCGACTCCAAACCCTGAGTGAGTGTTCCACAAGGCTCAATGGGTAGGTGTAAACAACTTGCACCGACCAGTGATCCATAACTGGTTCAACAAAGGCCATGGTTTGTGCTATCCTGCCTGTGGGAAGCGCAAATAAAAGATCCCTGGTTGCCTGTCGTAAAAGATTATCGTATGTGGCGACAGCGGGTTTCCTTTAAAAAACAGTGTCAGAATGACGATATGTTTGACGTCCAATAGCCGATGATAAGATAAAAAAAAATCAATGTGCTCTAGTGGCGTAGTTAAATAAAACAAACTTTACTTTACAATCTGTAGGACGACTGCCACTGCTAAAATCTGATTTGCTTTAAACATATGTATTGCCGTTCCAAAATAGTAGCGGTCTGGTGATTGGCCAACAGCCGTTTGTTAACCTATATTAAGGTCTCTCGCAACATTTTACAATATTAATATATTGCAAGCAATAAAATAAAACATGATTATAACTTGTTCCAAATTTACTAACAAATATCGGAAACAGAAGGAAGAAAAGGTAAATAATCTAATTTGATAAATCTCAACGTGTACCTGATTCAATTTAATGAATATTTAGACAGATGCGATATTACGCACCCAGAAATCAGTGGCCAGTGCCCCACAATAAGTATATCGAAGACCATGGTGTGTGCTACCTTGACTGTAGGAAAGTGTATAAAATATCCCTTGCATGGCTGCTAGTGGGGAAAAAAATGTAGCTGGTTTCCTCTAAGCCTATGTGTCATACATCCAACAGCCGATAATTAATAATAGTGGTGTTATTAAATAAAACAATTTGTGTTAAATGTTGCAGACTGTGCACCACGACTGTTATATCAAAGGTCATGGTATGTGCTATCCTGTCTGTGGGATGGTGCATATAAAAGATCCCTTGCTGCTAAAAATATTCGTAGCGGGTTTCCTCACTAAGATTACCAAATGTTTGACATCCAATAGACGATGATTTATATATACACACACATACATACATACATACATAGCATACATACATAACATACATACAATATATAGATATTCATACATCAATACATCAATACATACATACATACATACATACATACATAACATACATACAATATATAGATATTCATACATCAATACATGCATACATACATACACACACATTTTGAACGCATGACTGAGGGTCACCACATACCGGTATGCATAATCTGTCGCGAAAACCATAGAAAAACTCCCACACAAATCGTTAACTGTCAGCATACAACGGTGAGTCAGCGCATATCATTGAAAGCATTTTGAATGAATACAAAGATATGACATTGTTTGGTTGTGTTGAGTGCGTCGTTAAATAAAACATTTCTTTCTTTCTTTCTTTCTTTCTTTCCATAAATAAACCGTAAATAAAATGTGTTGAGTGCGTCATTAAATAAATATTTCCTTCCTACCTTCCAAAGAAAGAAAGAAATGTTTTATTTAACGACGCACTCAACACATTTTATTTACGGTTATATGGCGTCAGACATATGGTTAAGGACCACACAGATTTTGAGAGGAAACCCGCTGTCGCCACTACATGGGCTACTCTTTCCGAATAGCAGCAAGGGATCTTTTATTTGCACTTCCAACAGGCAGGATAGCACAAACCATGGCCTTTGTTGAACCAGTTATTGATCACTGGTCAGTGCAAGTGGTTTACACCTACCCATTGAGCCTTGCGGAGTCGGTATCTGGATTAAAAATCCTATGACTCGACTGGGATCCAAACCCAGTACCTACCAGCCTGCAGACCGATGGCCTAACCACGACGCCACCGAGGCCGGTCGCTCCTACCTTCCAATAGCCGATGATTAATTAATCAATGTGCTCTAGTGGTGTCGTTAAAGCAAATACACAAACTTTCCTTTTCTATATATCTACCTCTCTCTCTCTTTCTCTCTCTCTCTCTCTCTCTCTCTCTCTCTCTCTCTCTCTCTCTCTCTCTCTCTCTCTCTCTCTGTTTCTCCCCCTCTCTTTCTCTTTGTATCTCTGTCTCTCTGTCTCTGTCTCTGTCTCTATGTGTGTGTGTCTCTCTCTCTCTCTCTCTCTCTCTCTCTCTCTCTCTCTCTCTCTCTCTCTCTCTCTCTCTCTCTCTCTATATATATATATATATATATATATATATATATATATATATATATATATATATATATATATATATATATATATATATATATATATATTATTGTCGGTGTACTCTCTCAGAATGTGAGATCAACTCCCCTCCCCCAAATACTCAACATCAATTAACCCGTATATACCGAGACGAATACAACTTATAAACTAAAGACAACAATATATTTACAGAGGCAAGTATATGGCGTTGTTAAACATACACAATCTTTCATCTTTATGAATACAATCTGCATAGTTATATTTAGCTTATTCGGGCTTTTCGCAAATGTCTAAAAATCCACTAGCCATGGAATCGTTGATTTTCAAAATGTACCAGTCATAGCCTTATGGGTCATCTACATATCTGGGGACAATAAATTTAAAATAAATAAATTAATAAATAAAAATAAAAAAATCTGAATAATTTCAAATAAATAATAATAACCAAAAAACCCAACCCACAGTAGATTAATATATATTTGCGTTATTTTTGGGTTTTTTAGCATATTTACGCAAATACGCGGTGCCTAGTGGTACCAGGCTCATTCTGGTATATAGTAAAATAAATTTCCGGTTTTCGTCAAGTTTACGTTTCCGAGTGCCATCATTTTCAGTGATCAGAAGCTTCAGCAGAGAATGATTCAAACTTAAGAATTTAAAATCAATTCTTGATAATTTCAGAAAAACAATAATAAGTGGTATGATGATAACTAGTTTAACGTGCCCATATGGTTGGACTATACCAATTCAAATCCCATAGGCGACCATGTTAACGTTTGTGTTTAAAAACACTATATGCAATATATCAACCAAACTGTGACCCATAAATATCAGTACTACAACCCCTACTTGAAAGTATTAACTGCAGAAAATGGTACCTTTCATGGCTCATTTTCGGTATAACCAGATGTTTCTGCAACACCCCTAGTTTCGCACAAAATTTGAGTACTTTTTTTTACAGGTACCCCATACATGTTCCAAGCACAAGGCTACTTGACACGGTGGTACTACATCAAATAAAATTGCATACATTTTTAGCCCAGATGAAACTAATTTTTTTTACAACCAACACACTCACATTTATAACCAATCACAGGACTTGTGGTGTTAACTTCTCTATCAAAAGTTCGGTACACCTCGAACTTCGACCCAGCCGGAAATTAATTGGTATAGTGCAACCATATACCACTAGGGTTTCGAACACGCCCATCCCGAGTCCGACCTCCGATAAGATCGGTGGCCTGACTCGGGATGGAGGGGGGTGGGGGGGGGGGGGGGGTGGTAGAAACTGGGCAGAATTTTGAAAATAGCAATTAGTAAAGAAGTTAATAGATAAAAAAATGAAAAGGTTACAAGCCAAAAATAAAAAAGAATTGACTGCTCGGTCGAATATTTATATAATTTGGAGCATTTTAGAAGGACAGTCCAAAATTAAATAAGAGAAAGAAGAGAGGATCGGACTATTTAATAATATTTAAAAAAAGAAGAAGTAATTTCGACATAAAATTTTGAACGCAGATCTAAAAGTTTAAAGTCCGATCGATATGTCCACGCGAGTGGCCTCGTTAAGGCCGTTTGGGTGCACAGCATCTACGGGGAGGTGATGTTGTTCCTCTCCTCAAAGTGAGGCACCAGTCTCCTGTAGCTGTGGGTGCTAAGGCAGTGGACCATCTGTGGGTACTGGGCGCCGGTGACGATCTTCATGATTCTGTGGATGGTGTTGTTATCCATGTCATGGCTGAGGAATCCCTGTCGGTAAAGATCATCCCGGCGCGACGTCACTACTATAGCTTCCACTCCCCGTAGTTTGACCGTGTGGATGGCGACCTGGTGGCCATCGGGAAACGTCTCGAAGTTTTCTTCGTAGACCCCGCCTGGCAGTCTGTCGGGGTCCGTGACGTCTCCCACCAAGTACTTAAGAGTACTGGCCTTTGATCTTCCGCGCTGCCACTCTCCAGTCACCCGAAGAGGAAGTAGAAGGCCGCGTCTTGGCTGGTTGGTCCTCCGGGGGGGTCACGGCCTTCCTCTTGACAGCCCCAACATCCAGAGTCGCCGTCGCGAAGTCCCCCGTGGGTGGGGGTCTCGACGCAGACGAACGACGAGCGGGAACAGGTGACGCTGGTCGCGGTGCACTGGTTGGCTGCTCCACTTCCCGCATCTGAACAGTCGGTCCGGCTGGTTGGCGAGTCGCCTCCCGTCGATCCGTCCGGTTTGGTCGTGGTGGGGGCGGCTACGCAGACGGGACCGCCACTGGCGGTTGAGCCGCCAGCTTTGTCCCCGCCTGAGCCGCCCCTGGCGCACGTTTCCTCTTCCTAGTTCCCTTCCTCTTGGTTGTAGTCGCGTCGCCATACACCAAGGTCACGGTTGCCCGTGACCCGGTGTACGCGACGCGGTACTCCAACAGCGATCCATAACTAGCGATCAGTCCCCCCAGGTTGGGGGGGGGGGGGGGGGGTTAATTTGAGAGCGCATGAAAGCACGTCTAACTTCATCGCTGGCCAAACTGAGAGTCTTTCTAAGTGGTATGTGATACAAAGTTTGTTTTGTTTAACGACACCACTAGAGCACATTGATATATTAATCACCG
>NW_024533516.1:0-39468 GCF_016097555.1 Gigantopelta aegis | reverse complement strand
GGGAACATATACTAAACCACCTTTTTCTAGGCTTTTGGTATGAGCCCTGACCCGTGCTTTTTGGTACAATCCTTTTGATGGATAGTGCAAAGCTTGTCTGGACTTGCCAAAAGAGAAGCAAGTTGTTCATTAGACCAAGACGCAGGATTAGACTGTGGTAAGTAAGTAGCTCTTCAGGACACACCAATAATTGAGTTGTGTTTGACCACTTTTGTTGGGCAAGCGCAAGTAAACTTTGGAATGAGTAATAGTTGGGTTATCAATATAACACTAGACTAATTATCTCTAAACCAGTAGAAGAGTATGTGGAGTACTACTACTCAAAATATTACTGTAGTAGTACCATATGTGAATATAAACTGGTTTGTTGTTAAACTGTACAAAAGTTCTCCATTGAGCAATGGAAGTAGCTCAAGACCAGAGAGGTTCATTATACTTGTGAGTCACTGAGGACGTTAGTCAAGGAACAGCTATTTTATCTTGGTTTGATATAAAACTCATAGGCATGTGAGTTTCATTTTAAACTCCTTTCCTCACCATTGAAGGATGTTCAAAATGGTTTTTGATGTAGGCTATATATTGATAGACAAGCCATTCTTTGTGTTAGTTGTCTACTTCAACTACTTTACTTGGCATCTCAAAATACACATCCTTGCCAGGTTGAGGACTACCTCATTTCATCTACAAATATTGATTCACTAAATACGATCCATTGTCCTCAAACACTGGAGTGTACAAACTTTATTGCTATAGAGAAATTCCCTATAAAAAGTGTTCTAACATATCATCCCAAGGTGTGCCTTTAACTTGAACTATATCTGGCCAACAACATATATACAGCAGTATAATTACTAGAACATAGTTGTATTAACTGTGAAACTAACTCACCTAACAAGAAGCACAGACATTTTTTTACTAACAGTTTGGTTCCAACTACTTTCTTCATCGTCTTTCCTTTCTTTGCTTCCCATTGAGAGACGCCGATTGACTACTCACAGCAAAAGTTCCCATTAATGTGAACACTAAATGGAGCTATGTCCCCTTCAATGGGTAAAGGCAAGGACACAAAATATACACTCACCTACCACAACATGGTGTACTACGGACTTGCAAAAGCTGTTCCCACCCCAGGGTTACAACATGCTGCTTCTCTGCTAATTGCAGTACCTCTGTATCCTCACTACCAACCTGATTAACTACTATCCATTCATGTTTACTGTGACTACTATCATCATGTACTTCAATATTGAAGTGATCACTACTTTTAATAACTTTGCGCACACTACTCAGTGAATCAATTGTAAAAGTGGATTGTACATCACTGAGTAATTTTGTTGTTGAGTTATGTGTTGCATGTAAGTATCAGTAGTAACACTTACTTTAAACATTGACTTAAGTGTGTTATGGACGAAATCTCTATCACTTCAATAGAACAAACTGATCGAAGAAAAAGTAAAATGTATTTTGCTGCAGATTAAGAGATTCTAGTATAAAACTTGAAGCTTTGATATAGTATAGAGTTCTTGGAAAGCTTTGATGGTTTGTTACCGAAGTGGAAATCTGAAAAGTGTTTGCTCATGAAATGATTTAGAAAAATTCACATATGCCTTTATAAGAGCTAGTGTTTCGGAACAACTTGTTAATAGATTTTTAAAAGTAATAGCGTTGACCAGACTCACCCTTCCATATATGTTCTTGTGGCTCTAGGAATCCACAGTAGTCCTTACTGACAATTACTGGAAGATCTGAATATACAAACAAAAAATATTTACTGTAACCTCATCTCATGAATCTTATTATATTTCCATGAACAACTAATCTTACCAGTAATGTGATAGACAGAGTTAAATCAAATTCAAATTTTCCTACTTTGTGTGGATTCTTAGCTTTACCACTCTCGTGTAGACTTTGTATACTATCCCAGTCTTCTTTCTTAAAAGGTGCATTTATTAAAAGACATTAAGGCTGGACCATAAAAACCGAGATAGTTTCAACATGTTTCTCAGTATCTGTCACTAGTCTAGGTGGGAGGGTCTGTAAACTGACGGCAGTCCAGGAAGAATTTAACCTCAGTAGCTCCAGCATCATCAGCATTTTGAATGACTTCCTGAAATAGTTTATAGAAATGATATCATAACACACATATGCATGCTTACTTGGTCAACTATATAAACTCTAAAGATTTATCTTATCTAGAAAGATCATTTAAAACACTCAGTTATTACAATATTAAAGAGATTGTCATATCTACTCGTCTACTAAAGCTAAGCTAATAGACCCGCCATGTATACATTATACATTTACAATTTATATATATTCTTATTTATCTAATTATGTGCCCTTTTGACTACATCAAATTATTTTAAATAATTTGTATTCCATCTACACTGATATCTAGTACCTTGAATACTTGTCCGCTGGGATACTCCCTGAGAATATTTTTAATCATCTGGTACAGCGGAGGTCTCTTCTGCCCGAATGATTCTCCCTGAGCCATGTTGGTTTTTAAGAACACTACAGACGCTGTTGCCACTCTATCAGATTAAGTTTTGTGATCTGGAGCTTTTCTAGGTAAAACTGTTATCAGGACAGGTAAGATCATCATATATGACCCACTGGACAGTGCGTAGGCTTTGTCATGTATTTAGACTAATAACATACCGTACATACATTGCATTGTTATTGTTTTCACAATAGGAGTGTCTTAGGAGTAAACTTCCCTTCCTGTAATAATAATTTTGCTATCAACATTTACTTCAAAACCACTGACCTGTCCATATGGACAAAGAAGTCATGACAAACTGATCATAAAATGTGTAAATATACTTCAGGGACAAAGACAACACATTAAAACTGAGGAAGGGCTCAGCATTCATGAAGGAGGGGCTATGTAACAAAAGTTATGTAAAAGTGCAACAGCAGTGTAGCTAGTACTTTTACAGTATGGTATAGTAACTAATGTAGTTTGAGTGTTAAATGCATCATACAAAACCACAAAAGAGAAGGTATAGTGTTAGTTGTTACACCTTACAAAGAATGTGATCGATTAAACTCCATAAATTCATAACTTGCCTCGTTGACAACCGTTCACTAAGGGGGGCTGAGACCCCTCATTTTAAAAAGTAGAAGAGCTCAAGTTTTACCCCCTCCCCAGGTTCTTTGCCACATTTAGGTTTTTATTGGTTGTAGTAGTGCTTTTTGAGTGTTGATATATATAGTATGTGTATTGTATTTAGATCTTTGAACATTGGTCTATTAGAACATTTTGATATAACCTTGTTGGTTTATGTATATGCATTAATAACTATAATTTTTTTTAGTGCAGCAGTAAAAACTACCCATGGAGAATGACTATATACATATATACTAGTAATAAAAAATTTTGAAAGTGAATGTAGAGATTGACAATCATGTGAAACTACAGAAACAAGGTAGAAAGAGTAATTACTCTAACCCATATTATATAAACAACCCATACATTATAATCAAGGTATCCAATTATTATTGTTTTAGTAGTCATTTATTCTTTCAAATTGTCTAAGTACATTAGTCTGAACAAATCTCTTATCTACCATGATAGACTACAGTAGACTATAAATTATTATACATAATGTATATGGTTATGGGACATCACTATGTGTTCTTATAGCTACCAAACAGGATAAATAAGCCCAGTTGACTATACAGAGCTAAATCTTTGGAAAGACAGTAATGGTAGATCATTGTAGTGATGGCCAGGATAACAATTTAGTGTCAGCTTGTCAAGGGTTGATTTTAATGATTGGTAATAATAGGACTTCATGAAATGATAACGTCGGAATAAATAAAGATGCATGAGATATGAACATGTTGATCATAGTAATGATGTCCTATAGTTCTTGGCATTGATTTATTGTTTGTTTGTATAATAATAATAGTATTGTAGTAAAAGGTTTAGCTGTAATCATTGACATCTGTATATACAACAACATACTCACCCACTAAATTTAATATATTGTTAACTTTTAAAATCTTGTTTGTAATAACAAAGTAGCAATGCTGATGACTAACAACCTTGAAAACATACCCCATATAGACTATAATTAATGTACTACATCTTCTTTGTAGTTCACTTCGTATACAATGAAAGATTCTATCCTTCCCACTAGTGGTTGTCTTTAAACAAAAATGGCCCTTTCTTTGGTAACCTAACAATGTCCTTATACAATTCAATTCTTATCATACCTGTACATTTGTACTAGTACAGAAGTGTGACTAAACAATCCAATTATGTTTGCACTCTTAATTTCTCAGGACACATTAAATTAGGACATAGTAAAGTTCTATGTGCTCCTCTCCTCACCATTGATATCTTCCCTAGTATTGATGTCCTCTCTGCTTTCCTAGTAGTTAGTACTTACCACAGTGAAAAACATGTTAGGACAAGATACAACTCAATATAAAGGATGGTGTTATACTCTGATTCATTTAGGAATGAATTTTTTGGGTTCCTCTTTGCCAATTGAAGTGAGCCCTTTTTTATTTAATTTACTCATTGTCATTAATGTTAAATATGTTGTCTCATTGGTTTCTTGATCTGTTTTTTCTCAATTCTACTTCAATTCTGATCATAATGGGTTTACCAAGAAACATTTTCTCATACTTTGAATATCACAAAAATGTGAATTCAAGCTAAAGAAAAATAATAATTCAGACAGTGATTTTCCTGAGAAGACGCCTCTACTGTCCCTCCTCGACAGTACCATTACTAAACACGTGTATATATTTCTATGTGTGGTAAAGATGTTTCATGTTTACTTTATTTTCTACCTTATCTCAGTTCTAGTGATCACTATTGTTAGCTCAATCATTTAAAGAGTGTTGTTCATGTATGATGGCTTAATAATAAAATTTGTTCATGAATATTGTTATAAATGAACCACTATGTGCTCCTTATCATAACTATTATATATGATAATAACATAGTTTTTATATTTACAATCAATAGTCAGCAACTACATTCTAATATAACTGAACTACTAGTCCTGGGAGTGAGTTGACTTGAAGTTCTATTTAATACAGCTGTTTATACTTTCCTATAATCTATAAACATTCAAAATTATTGTGTCACAAATATTTTCACTCTAGCCCAAAAATATAATTAATATAACCAACAGGAGCATTTAGATATGATTTAGCATATGTGATGTATAATACAATTCACAATATAGATTGTAACTATTATTTTGCATATATTTTATCTTAGTAAGTGCATTAGCTGGACTTTCAACAATGTCTCTGTTTATAGATTTTAAATTTTTAATGTAATCATAATAAAAAAACAAATCTTTCAACTAATGTATATATTCCAATTATAAGTATTTAACTTTCAAGAAACAAAAACTTTTCCTATAAAATAGCAGCAGTTTATATTATTAAACACACGTATTCTAAACAACTTAGACAAAACTACAGTTTGTTTATTAGAAAATAATTATTATAATTTATTGAACACACCTCCTAATAAGTTTTACAACTTCTTCAGCATTATCAGCCATCTCTTTAGCTTGAGCTTGTGTGTAAATATCAACTGGAGCATCAGGAGGAGTGTGTTTATTAGGAAACCTGGAGTCTATGTAGTATTGCTCCATTGAACTAACCAACAGGAAGTCTCGTCCAGTCTCCACCTTTTTCTGAAGAAATTGCCATAAGCATGGCAGACAAGATCATGTGTCTTTAAACTACTAGGATTAAGACCAACTAGTGCATACATTCCTGCCTTTAGTGCTTTCTCTGAGGCTTCATGAGCTAGAAAATAATACTTGACAAGATAAAAGCAGAAGGTTCGCTTTTAAGATAAATCATAGCTCTTAAGTCAGATTCAGCTTGTTTAGCCATCTTTTTTGCTTCCATTGGGTTTCTTTTAGGTTGCAAGTTTATATATCTTCCCATGCATCATATTGCCTCTGTACTCTTCTTCTTCTCCTTGAATATCTATTTCTCCATGTAGATGTTTTCCCTAGCATAATTATCCCAATCATGATAGTAGCATGTCCAATGAGATGGACGTGGTGTGGCATGTGGGTTTTTTTGAGCCAGGTCGGGATCCTCTAAGAGGCAGTCCTTCTTCAAGTCTGTCAATTTTGTCCTCTCAAGAACTTAAATACATCTTCATAAAGGTCCTGTTCATTAGGATTAGCTTTGTCTGGATGATACTTGAGATTCAAACGTTTGATTGCCTTTCTTCTTTTCAACGTCATCTTTAAGTTGCCAAATGCCCTTCAATTCTTTACATATTGTTTCTCTTAATTTCTACGACTTCTGAGAGTCTGCGACCTGTCTCACTTGAGCTGTAGCACCATCTGGGTCTGCTAATACTAGTTCTAAACTTTCAGACTGTTTCTCAGGAATATTTGGTATTAACTTGTAGAGATCTAGGGTAGATACTTCTTTGACTCCATGCTCACTCTCCTATCAACTATGATCTTATATTTCTTTGCTAATGGATTATTTGTTTCACCAGGTAATGGATAAAGAACAATAGCATAGATAAAGTAGTCCTCTAAGATCCTCATATCCTACCCATTCTTCAGGATGAAATATGTGATAAATATCTCTGTCTAAGAGAAAAGTGACTTCATTTGGGATTTTCTTTGCCTAGTGCAAACAGACTTGTTCACTGTTAACAGCACAGCATTTTTAATGCTTTGATCCTCTATTTTATACATCTCAAGGATTCGCTTCAAGTCATTAAGACATTGAACTTGTAAACATTCACAAACTGGTTTTACAGCTTTTAAGTAAGTTTTTAATGATATATTGTGAATGCGAGCCACTTCAATACAGAGAACGCTTGCTAGCTCTCTTTGCAAAAAGAGTAACTACTAGAAGATGCTTCAATGTCCACAAAAAAGAGTGTCAATAATCTTCCTTTGAAGCAAAAAATCTACTTTCAATGTTCCAATGTGATATTTTGAGCTTTTTTTGACATTAGCCAAAGCTTTGATCTAAGATCTACAATATTGACCACAGGTACAACAGATGAGATCAAGTCAATTAATGATGAAACAAAGTTGTTGATATCTATATCATCACTACTATAACAAGATGATAGTATAGTTGGCAGTAGCTGACTTATATGGGCAGAACTCTTTTAATTTCAGGAAATGAGTTGATAGTGGACTATTTTCTTGTCTTTCACTCCTAATAAGTATGCTTTCAGTACAGCAAAGAGAAAGTCCTTTTGGTCTTACTTCCTTTGGTAGCTGCAGACAGATATCCATGCTATCAGGAGATCTCATGGTATGCAATGTAGCCATTAACTTAGACGAACACAACAGACGGTTTAGTATCAGATGGTAGCTGAAATAATGAGCAAGGGGTATTAGAAAAAGTCAAATCTTGATTTTTCATAGTGATCAGAGTCAATGAGACAAGTTTAGTAGAATCTACCATATAGTACTGATCATTTCCTGTTGCTGGTATAGCTGGCAAATAGAGGGATTTGATTTTTTTGAGATTTATGTCCATGTGAAGAATCTTTGAGTAGTTCGTAAAGCTTTATGACAGCCTTTTGAACTCGAAATGCATTATTAGGATCAAGTGCACAGCCAGTAAATTGTAAATACACAGTTTCCAGTAAATTTTGTATGTTTTCAACACTGATGTTTCATGTACTCCCCATAACTACAAGTTCTTCATTGACAACATTCAAGCAGGTTGGTACACTATGAAGATATGGAAACAATTGTTTGTCTTTTGTGATAGGTACCTCACTACTTGTATAGGTTTTTACAAGAACTGGCTGTGTTATATAATTTTCAGTAGCAGAACTTCTAGCATGGACAGGAATACAAGGTATCATATGAAGGTTCTGTAGAAGGTCACTGGAGTTTTTTTTATATAGGTATTGTAAGCTCATAACAATGACATCATAATTGTGAGCTTCTCTTGATTGTTAGATCTTGAATGTACTTTGGATCATATGTGTCAAATAGTTTTGACTTTGCTAAACCTTTTTAGATAGATTGAGAATATTTTCGTAGACATCATTAACTTTTGGACTGATTGTTACTCCAAGTTTTTCAAGAAAATGATGGTTCTCTTTTTGCTAAGGAAATCCTATTTGGTAAAGACACTACTGGTTTAAACTGTCCATAATAAGGTGCACTGTCATATATAACAGATTCATTCAATTTAACCAGACATAATTTCTGGAAAATGACAAGATGGTTGGTAAGGAGCTTTGATCCATCTTAAGCTAATTAAAGGATCTACTTGAACAAAACTGATGTTTCCTATCTCAGCGAGGTAACTATCGTTATTATTGCCATTCTTGTGTTGACTTTGAAAACAAATAGTTGACTAGAACATTGGATGCTTTCACAAGATCAGTGTGTTGACCTTGTGACACAAGTTCACAAATACTTTGAATTTCAAAATTTGTAACAGTAACTCTAAGTCCAAGCTCATGTAGAAATTCTAACCATTCATTTGGATCCATGTACTCCTCAGGAACAAATTCAAAATGAGTAGGGAATGTTGTAAAAATGGGAACTGTGTGATCAGAAAAGTTTTTAATTGAACAAAGAGCTCCACTTTTTGATTTTAAGCATTTTAAAGTTTGTAATATAAACAAAAAATTACTTGCAGCACTCTTCCTCTTTTTTGTTGCCATGTTTATTTTCATGTACAAGATCTTGATACATGTTATCTTTAATATATCTCAAGTGTTCTTCTCTTTCCTTTGATGTAAGTAAATGAAATATTGGAAAGACAATTTGAGCATAAATGTCTTTCTTGTCTAGTTCCTGACCTCTAAGACTTGTGATGTCACTGCAAAAGAACTTTCCACAGACCCCAAGAATCAAGAAAGACTGTCCTATCTATTGGTGCCCACTTTTTTCATAACCAGCTTTACAAAACCCATCTTCTGGCCAAAGATAGACTTTTTTACGATGAATGGTAGTTAACTTTCCAGTAATGGTCTCAAATAAAGGTAATGATGTTAATGTGAGTAACACTTTGTTCATTGTGTCTGAAATCAATCATACAGAAATACTGAAATAGACTTTGAATTATTGTGACTTTGAAAAACTCAAGTCATTGAGGATGTTTCTCTCAGTATGCAAATTAAATAGCACACCAAGAAACTTGATCATGGTTGGTCATATGAGGACAATAGTTCTCTCAGGTTTCCTTGCTTATTTCTGAATTTAAAACAGGAATACCAAAGAAAACAAGCTTTTTAAAGCATCTAAAAAATGCAATTCAAAGTAATTTTGATGGAGTCACAAGGGGAAGAATTGGAGAAGATGTGCTGTAAAGAGTTTCACTTGAACTTGGTATAATGCCCATGACTTAACAGTTCAGTTTGATGGTGTTTGAAATATTTGATCTTCTGTTAAACATACCCAGAGTTCCTTAATGTACTATCATTAAGAATAAAATCGTAATTGTCTACTTTAGAATTATGAAGGGAACCATAATTCATTTTCATTATAACTATTAATAAGACTAAGTCTATATCTTCTGAAGAAAGAAAGTAGAACTACATAGGCTGGGGAATTTATCCAATATCTTTGGATGTAGAAACAATGAGGCTGTTTTCATAAAAAGATGAGAGACTTACTGCTGCTTATGATGTTTTGAAACATTCTAATTTACCATCTGCTGTTACAAGAAGTGGTATAATAAATGGATGATGAGGAAATGCTTTAAACCCTTCATCAGACTGTAACAAATGATTAAGAAAAACACAGAAATTTTTCTATGGAGTTAAAAGGAGTTTCTTCTATTGAGATAGGGTAATTACTATGATATGAGAATAAAATGTAGTGTAGTAATTGAAAACGACTTATTATCTGCTATGGCTGGGTTGAATTTCTTTCAGATGGTTATAGAGGTCATATGGAGCACAAGTCAGTATCCCATGCCAATTTTTCTCAAAACTTGCTTTAATTCCTTTCAAGCTTAACAAAAAATATGGTTGTTTCAATGGGATTCTCATCATTGTGAAGTAAATGCCACTTAATGGAGAAACAAAGTCTCTGATGACTTAGGAAAAACTTCTGATGCCAGTATAGGAACATTGGAAGACCATAACTTTTGGAAAACTGAGCAACCCTAATCCTTTCCAATCTTCTTTTTCTTGTTTGTCTAAATCAGTGGATTCTGCTTGGACAGTTTTGCCTATAGCTAGTTTTTTGTGAGAATGATTTCTGGCCCCAATGAAACCTGTATGGTGTTGCTGTTTTTTGCTTTTGCTACAGTTTTTTTCCTTTTCCAAGATAAAATGGTAATAGATGTAGTAAAGATTAACTGCAGCATATAGATCATTGAGTGATTTATAACCATTTGAATCAACATAGTAGTCTCTAGCTTGTTTCAAAAATGAACATAAGAGGAAGAAATAGCCTGAATGAGTGATGAATTCCACTTTTGTTTGATTATCATCATCAGTGTCACTAGTCCATAGAGAGCGACGAGAACTACTGAGAACAAACGACCATAATGTGGGACAGGAAGACCAGTTTGAACTGGTAGAGGAAGAAAGCAAAACACTTACCACTAAAATCCTCAATGTACTGCATTGGAGCAGCTATTCCATGTTTGGTAGAGTCTGGTTGATATAGGTCCAATTCTGAGAGACGTTTTGGAGGTCTCCAACACCTTGCTGCATTAACCATTTCTCTTCACATGTTTCAGTCTTGATAGTCAAAGGATATGTAACAACTTGAGGTTGTTTTGAGTCTTTAAAGTTACCAAAGATGTCATGAAGACTGCTACAGTTTCTTTAGCTGAGTCATCTAGAATCACTTTATAGCTAGCTTTACAATGGAATTCACAAGATGTAGCATCAATGTGTTAGAACTCAAACTGAGGTATGTGATTTAAAAAAAGCAGAGCATCTTTAATTTGATGTCTCCAGATCATGAGTTTTCTCTCCATGGCTTCAGCAGTGAGAGGCTCACTTGGTTTATTCACAATTAGAGATGCCTTAACTTGCTCAGTTGTAGACCTCAATGGAAACCGAAAGAGGGAACCTTCCTTAAGACATGTTGGCTGCTTAGGAAGTGGATCTGTAGATAATGTGGTTTTGAGATCAGACATACTGCTCCAAAAGTTGTCGTTGATGTCATATCGTCTTCCAGGACATAATTCGTCAGCTCCAGGAACATAGTGACAATGAGGATCAAAACCACAAAGGATGTTACCTCGTGTGATAAAGCTAGGACAATCTGTTACATGATATACCACATTAAAACCAATACCAAACTGACCAATGGATTCTGTTTTTACTACCTCGTTTGACCCAAGACCTAGTTTTTGATACCCTCTAGGTCCTATTAGTGAAGCTACGTCATTCCAGACTAATAGAGCAGACCTTGAAGTTCTGCCCATTTTTTCAGAAAGTAGTTGTTTTTCCATGTGTTCTTTTGTCAAGTATGACACACATTTTTGTAGCTTTAGCATCATCAGCATTTTGTAATAGTCTTTAAGAAAAGTGACATCTAGTGGATAATCATGTAGAATATTCTTGATTCTTTGAGTTAACTCTTCTCTTTGACCAAACTCTGAGCCTGCAAAATGTTGTAACTGCAGTGATGGTGAAATTTCCCAAAATTTGTTACTTGTAGGCTCTACACCAAAAGCAAGAGCTGTCTTTCTGTTTGTGAGCTTAGAATGGACATAATTACAATTTCCAACAGCTGGAAGCCATGATGCATCATTAAAAGATAGTTGTTTGGCAGGCCTAAGGACAAAAGATTCATCAACAAGAATTATTGGTTCTGTTCCCAGATCTATTCATCTAAGTCGATGAATTTAGTTCGGAAATCATGCAATCCACAAGTTCACTACACTGAAAAGAAGTTCTTCTTTGTATATATCATAACATAAATTGAAATGTTTGTAATAGTTTCAGAACACTAAAGTCATTTTTGATGTTTAATGCTTTTAATAAATGTTTACGATCTGATAGCATATCAGGAAGCCTGTAAAGGTAAGGTCCATCTTTTACTCTCCAATTTCTAGCTACATCAATAGGAACGTAAAGCAGTTGCCAGTCCAAACAAAAGGTTGTTTTGAAATATTTTTACTGCTTCTTCACTTGTGTTGTCTGATGTGTAGTATCAATGGCTTGATGTTGACAACAGATTTCATCATCCAGAAATCATAAACATGACAACAAATTTGAGATATCGTATCAAGTTTTATGCTTATTTCAGACTCGTCACATTTTGTGCTGAGTTCAGACTTCTCAAGCTTTGTGCTCATTATGGACATTATGTTCATTCAGGCTCAAAATCATCAATGAGACACTGAAAATGTAACAGTACATCATTTACTGATGGTCTGGTTTGAATACCCAATAATGTAAGAACATTATGCGGAATGTTACCACATCCTCCAAGGTAAACATAATTGGTATTGACAATGGCTTTCTGTGAACCTACAATTAGACCAGCCTTTGACATATCCATTGAGATTACTTGAGATGGACTTAATAAGTGATGTCCTTCCCTTTTCCATGGTAAGAAGTATGCTTCAGGTTTTGAGAGAATTGGAAGAAATGATAAGTTCTTGAGTACATGGAGTTCTTCAGGTAAACAATTTGTTTGAAATCTGTTGCTTTGTCTTTTATACTTGATACAATAAGTTTAATTCTTTTAAGAGCTTTAGACTTGTCTTGAATAAATAGATTATTAACTGTTCTGGCACAATCTATAATAATATTCCAAGGTAAGTTTGACTTCGAAGATAATAGACCAAGTAATTTCATAGCTAGACAAATAAACTGTTTTCCTGAAAATCTAACAATGGAAACATTTCATCATCAGGATTAAATAAATTTAAAAACATGTGGGTCAAGAAGCTCTCTAGCTAACTTCACTTGAATACCATTTGGAGAACATGGAATACATGGATGTTCTTTGAGGTATTTTGTTAAAGATTCATTTTTGTAATGGCAACTGTTTTTAATAAAATGGATAGAACGTCATTGCGAACACTTACATTGCTATCAAAATAGTAAAGATTTGTAAAGAAAGTGTCTACAAAATTCATTTTGCTTTATAATTGGTTGAGAAACAATGCCTTCAGTTTTAAGTTGATCTAAATAAGAGCATGGTAGAGAAACTACAGGAAGTTCTAATATACATACAGCTTTCATAATAGAACTAAGGATATCAACATCTGGTATACGTACATTGAATATATCTGAAGAAATGAACTTAGATTCAGATAATCTCAACCATTTGGTTATAGAAGCAGAATGAAAAGAGAGCTTTCTTTGAAATCATCTTATACAAGGTTGAGTTCATACTCTCCCATGGATATACTTGATTGTAACCTAGTGTTCAAAGGCCAAAGAGAATAAGACTCATACTTCAAAAGATACCTGATGTACACATAACTTGTAGAGTATTCAATAAACTACAATAAGCCTTTGGTATAGTAGTTTCCATTAACTTTTGGTTCCAACATTCTCTTGAGTCAGTAGCTATTCTAGATGAACCAGTCCAGATACCACGTCTGTTACTCATAACAGCAAAGTTAGCACTTACATGTACAGGTAGTCCTGTACTAGGTACTGCTAATGGAAGAAAACAAAATACATACCCTTTTATCTGTTTACAGCTAAAGATATCAGGTTCATCAGTTTAATAAGTTGACAGGCTACAGATGCTGTTGTACTTGAATGCATTTGATAAATTTGTGTCTGAAGCTCTTCCTTGTGGTTTGAAACTAACCAATATTCCATAAGATCTTTTTGCTTTGATGTCTTAGTCATAACACACTTAATTTCTTTTTGACTACTTAATGAGCTCATTCAATTGATAATTCAAGTTTTGGGTTACTACTGTAATTATCAATTGAACTAAATGTAATTCTTTTTACATGTTGTAAAAACAGTAGTAACTTGGAACCATTATCAGATAAATCTTCTCTGAGTGTGATATTATGTCCTCATTGTAGACTGTAGAACTAATTTGACTGGGACTTCTTCTAAAAGGAAACCGAAACATAGTACCATTGTATACAGTAGAACCTTTAAAACCAAACAAACCCTTCATATGGTACTAGTTGTCTAGACTGAGATACAAACTTCGATAAGTACTTCATCTTCTTACCTGGTCTGTTCTCATCATGAACTATGCCTTTAAGATACTGGAGAGTAGGGTCAAATATAAAGCCACTCTCCACTCACAAATGAAGGACATCAGTGATGTTGATATACTGAACAAAAACACACCAAATTTACCAATCTTTAATGGTTTTTAGCTTTTGTAGCACCAGCTAATTTGGTGATGTTTTCAAAATCTTCATCACTAAAAGTGCTATTATTATGAACAATTAAAGCTGGACCATGACTATCAGCCATTCCTTTAAATAAGAGCTTTTCTGTTGTATGGTGACGAAGCATCATAGAGAATGTTGACATCTGTGGCTTCAGCATCATCAGCATTTTGGATCATTTCTTTAATAATAGTTAGACCATCTTTGTATTCCTTCAAGATATTACTAAGACGAGTGATAAGAGGTTCGTGTTGACCAGCATCTTCAAATACATCCTCTGTGTGATATCAGATGATCACTGAGAGGACTTAGACCAAGTTGTGGAGCAAGATGAGCTACTCTATCATGAAACTAACATATACTCTTCATCTGAGGTCATAGCAATGTTAAGAAGCATTATGTTATCTGTGTATGAAAAACTACCTCAATAGGTTGAAGCTGTGGATATAGTGAGTCACACTCTGTACTGGTACTATAATTTTCCATCATTCATTCTTGATGGATCATCTACTACCCAGTCTAATATTGCCTTTACTAATGACCATGCTTCTTCTGTACTAATTTGATCTGGTCTATCTTTAATAGATTGGAGTACAGAAAGTATATGATTTGTAGTAATATATGGGATGAATTCCACATTTAAAAAAGACTTTTGCTAAATTTTTGCAATCTGTTTGATAAAGTGAATACAAAAGGCTCTAGACTTTGTCTGAAGGTAAGATTACTTCTAATAGCTACATACTAGAGCTGATAAATGTGGATTCACTCTCCATCCATACCCAATTCTCTATATCACCAAAGGTCTTCTTGTTACAATATGCTATATTATTTTGAAGGTAACTGTAGGTCTGATATGATAACTGATCTAATCTATCAGACTCTAATTTATCCTCATTTTTAATTATCTCTTTAAAATGAGCTACAACTGCACCTACTATAATCTGAGGAGAACTACAAAGAGTTTGAGCAATTTGTGATGGTACATTTTCTACAAAAATTGCTTGTGAGCCTGCTATCATTGGTAATTGTGATGAGCATGTGCTTTGTGATAGGACTATTAATGGAGTACATTTCATTGACGTTAATGTTTGACTAAAGGAAAAAACCTACCCATTGTAAGCAACCAGGGTAGTCTTGAGGAGGATCACTAACTACTGGTAACCAACAACAATTTTGGAACTGATGGATTAAAGCCGTTTGTAGATTATAATGTCTTACCACTACTAACAACTCTTTCATTAAGTGCTTGTGGGTACTTCCTGAGATAATGAAAAACTGCTACTATTCTAGAAAATGTTTACATCATTAGATATAGCTAAACCTGTTCCTGAATACACCTGAACGGCTTGTTATAATCTGTAGTATATCTGTTAGCTGTGATAGAGGTAATAGACTTTAAACCACACTGTCGTAAAACATAGAGATAAGAAGAAAACTCAGGTCCAGAAAATACTGATTGGTCTCTAAATAACTCTTTTAACATAACATCTTGAGGATCAAAAAGATTACATGGAGCTTGTAATACTGTTGATGAAGAGAGACTGGTATAAAATGGCAAAGTTGACATGGCATTTTTGAATTGCTCAAATAAGCTGGATATTTCCTTCTCATACTATCAAAGCTATTAAGTATGCTTGTCATAAAAGGTACCACATTACTAATATTGAACTGGTTGTTTCTAATCTGATTAAAGATATCTGTAAAAGATACTCTATTTCATTATTAACTTCACATGCTTAGAAAGCTTTAATAGTATATTTGTGTCATTGGTATATCTGCTAATAACTAAAGGAGTGATGGGAAAGTAGGTCTATTCTCAAAATCAAATGACCTACTCTCTGCAATAGCTGTATTTCCATAATATAGTGTCTTAATAGAGTTGATAGAGTGACGACTTCCTGTGTCTTGAATGACACTAAAATATAGGTAATGTACAGACTGTATTAACTCTAGCTACTGTAGACAATGTACTAGATGATAGAAATGTTTGTAAAGCTTCTGCTTCTTTATTAGACAACTTCACATTTCCCAAACTAAAAGCCTCGTATTGCATCTAGTATATCATCTGGCTTAAACTGGTATAAATATTGAGTCAGATGATTATGATCTAAATAGGGAAAGTCTCGAGCATTAGCTAGTATAATACCACACTTCTCCAGAGCTGCTGCTACTAATGTTGAAGATACAGGGAAATAAGGAGGAACATATACTATACCACCTTGTTTAGCTAAAGGCATTATTGTAGTAAGGCCTGACAAATACTTTATTGGTACAATCTGCTTTTGATGGAATAATTGCAAAGCTTTGTTCTGGAGCCATTGCCAAAAAGAAGCAAGTTGTTTATAGGACCAAGACTCAGGATTAGACTGTGATAATAACTCGGCTATTTCAGGAACACCAATACTTTCAGTTGTGTTTGACCACTTTTGGCAAGCTCAAATAAATTTGAATGAGTAATTGGGTTATCAGAATAAACACTGACTAATATATGCTCTAAACCAGTAGTAGAAGGGTATGTACAAAGTCTCCATTTAGCAATGGAAGTAGTTTAAGACCAGAGAGGTCATTATACTTGTGATCGCTGAGGCAATAGTCAAGAACAGCTAGTTTATCTTGGTTTGATATAAATTCATAGGCACGTGAGTTTCATTTTAAACTCCTTTCTCACCATTGAAGGATTTAAAATGGTTTTATTTGTGGCATAATAGTGGTATAAAGCCTCCATTTGTTATTGTCTACTTCAACTAGCTTTACTTGGCATCTCAAAATACACTCTTTGACAGTTTGGGAACTACCTCATTCTCAGCTACAAATATTGATTCACTAATACTAATCCATTGTCCTCCTAAAACTGGAGTGTACAAAACTTTATTACTATAGAGAAGTTGTGTATAAAAAGGCTCTAACATCATCCCAAGGTGTGCCTTTAACTTGAAACTATATCTGGCCAACAACTATATACAGCTGTATAATTACTAGGACATAGTTGTATTAACTGTGAAACTAACTCAACATAACAAGAAGGTAGACATTTCTTTACTAAGAGTTTGTTCCAACTACTTTCTTCATCGTCTTTCCTTTCTTGTGCTTCCCATTTGAGAGATCGACGATTACTACTCACAGCAAAAGTTCCATTAATGTGAACACTAAATGGAGCTCTGTCTTCAATGGTAAAGGAAGGACACAAAATATACGACCACCACAACATGCTGTACTACTGACTTCAAAAGCTGTTCCTATCCACGGCAAAACATGCTGCTTCTCTGCTAATTGCAGTACCTCTGTATCCTCACTACCAACCTGATTAACTACTATCCATTCATGTTTACTGTGACTACTATCATCATGTACTTCAATATTGAAGTGATCACTACTTTTAATAACTTTGCGCATGCTACTCAGTGAATCAATTGTAAAAGTGGATTGTACATCACTGAGTAATTGTTGTTGTTGAGTTATGTGTTGAATGTAAGTATCACTATCAATACTTACTTTAAACACTGACTTAAGAGTGTTATGAACAGAAATCTCTATCACTTCAATGGAACAAATTGATCGAAGAAAAAAGTAAAATATATTTTGCTTCAGCTTTAAGAGATTCTAGTAACACTCGAAGCTTTGATATAGTATAGAGTTCTTTGGAAAGCTTTGATGGTTTGTTACGAAGTGGAAATCTCAAAAGGTTTTTGTCCATGAAAGGGTTCAGAAAAACCGCAGATGCCTTTATAAGGAGCTAGTGTTTCTGGACAACTTGCTAATAGATTTTTAAAGTAATAGCCCTTACCAGACTCACCATTCATATATATTCTTTTGGCTCTAGGAATCCACAGTAGTCCCTCACTGACAATTACTGGAAGATCTGAATACAAATGAAATAATTTTAATGAACTTTAATTTTCCTGGAATTTTATCTCATGAATCTTATTATATTTCCATGAACAACTATTCTTACCAGTAATGTGATAGACAGAGTTGAATCCAATTCCAAACTTTCCTACTTTGTGTGGATTCTTAGCTTTACCACTCTGGTGTAGACTTTGTATACTATCCCAGTCTTCTTTCTTAAAAGGTGCATTATTAAAAGACATTAAGGCTGGACCATAAAACCGAGATAGTTCAACATGTTTCTTAGTATCTGTCACTAGCCCCAGGTGGGAGGGTCTGTAACTGACGGCAGTCCAGGTAGAATTTAACCTCAGTAGCTCCAGCATCATCAGCATTTTGAATGACTTCCTGAAATAGTTTATTGAAATGACATCATGACAGTGCACTTTTAGAGGTCAACTATATAGATTCTACATGTTTATCTTACATGGAAGTCATTTAAAAGACTAATTTATTGGGATATTAAACAGATTGCTATATCTACTCATCTACTATTAAAGATAAGCTTATAATATTAATGTATATACAGTATATATAATAATAGATTTACCATATTTATATATATATATATATATATGTACTCCTATTTATCTAATGTTCCTTTCTTGAAAACATCAATGTATTTATAATAGTTTGGATCATTTCATCAACATTGACAGTTTTGATACCTTGAATATTTGTCCACTGGGATACTCTCTGAGAATATTTTTAATCATCTGGTACAGCGGAGGCCTCTTCTGCCAAATGATTCTCCCTGTAATGGACTAGCCATGACGAACGACTAAGAACGCTAGCAGACGTTGTCGTTCACAACAATTATCAGATCAATTATATGCCTTATCGACTATTCTAGATAACACAGTTACCAGGATCAGAAGGACTATTTACAAGATCACTATATGACGAGAGTAGTTGTAGGCTGAGTTGTGTAAATAACTTAGTTTGGCGTGACACGTCAGACTAGGCGTGTATTACACTACTGAGTAAACTTCCTCTCCTGTATTAAAATCATCACTTAATTCTAAGACTGACATTGACAATGATCTCATGACACCAACTGATCCTAAATGTCAAACATACTTTACTTCATCTTTTATTTTATGTAGTAGTATTTGAAGTGTTGATATATAATAATATATATTGTATTGTACTGAAATCTTATTGTACTGTATCTTATTGTACTTATTGTACTGAAATCTTTGAACACTGAGTCTATTAGAACATTTTTGATAGCTTTTTTAGTTTATGTACATGTGTGAATAATTGTATTTTGTTTTAGTGCAGCAGCACCATATACCATGGTCTATGACTATATATATATATAATATATATATATATATATATATATATATATATATTATATAATAATTATATATATATATATATTATATATGCTAGTAATAAAACCTTTTTGAAAGTGAATGCAGAGATGACAATGATGAAACTACATTGAGAAACAATGTAGGAAGAATAAACACACTAATTCATATAATAAACAATCCAAATAATATAATCAAGTTATCTTCTTTTGTGTTGTTGTAATAGTCATTTCAAATTTTCAAATTATCATAAGTATATTAGTCTAAGCAAGTCCCAGAAGTGAACAGTTGATTACAAATACTTTATAGGAGATTTGTCTGTGTGTGCATGTTTTATAATTGATACTTATAGATCTGATTTCATAACCTGTATTTGAGATAAAGATCAATTAGCAGAGACTAATTAAAAGATTGTCTGAGTTATATCATCATAGTGGTGGTTGGTTTGGTTGTTTTGGTATACCAAAACTATAACTAAAATATAATTTTGTAAGGAGCAAAATATTTAGTATACTAACTAAAACTAGACTACCTTAATAATACTAAAATTAAAACTGAGCTAAAATTACATTTAATTTTCACTTTGATTTTATTTTATTTGTTGACACTATTGTTTATTGTTTTGCCTATAAAAACTAGCAACATACCAACACTTGCTTATAAGGAAATTTTAATTGTAGCTCTCATTAGTATAACTATATTAATTGCCATCATATACTGTTTAAATATGGCTCATATTCTGACAATACCAAAGGTGCTGTGCTGAGCATATATCTTAAGAGTTTAATTTCAGGTATATATGAAATTAATGTACATGAACTAGTTTTACAAATAAGTAGTCTTACAAAAACACACAAAGCATTTGGCAAGTTAGTTACAGTGAACAATTAAGTTTGATAATATCTTATCCAAACTTGAAGTACTCCTTTGAAACAAATTAACTTAAACTAAAAATCTACCAACACCACTGAAACTAAAAGTAACCTTTTTACATATGTATAATAAAATGAACTAAAACAAAAACATTTTATCATGCTAAAATAACACTATTGATCATTAATTATTAGATAATACAATTCTTTTATAATTATATGTACAATACCAATAGATATTTTTAATCTAAAATCATTTGTTTGTTTGTATTGGAGCATAATTTTTGGCTATAATCACTGACATCTTTATGTACTCTCCTGGTAATAACAATTAATATTTAATATATTCTAGTTAGTTAACTTTTGAGACCTTGGTTGTAATGAAACAACAAAGTAGTAATGCCAACAATGCATTGCAGAAAGGAATACTAACAACTTTGAAGACAGACCAAATTGACTATGATTAATGTAGTATACCTTCTTTGTTGTTCACACTATATATACTATAATAATCAAAGATACTATCCTTTCAAACTAGTGGTTATTTTAACAAAACCTAACAATGTCCTTATACAATTCTTATCAATACCTGTACATCTGTACAGAGCGTGACTAAACAATTCAATTATGTTTGCACTCTTAATTATTTAGGATATATTTACATAACTAGCACATAACACAGTTTTATATGTATCTTTTACTTCATTATTCTTTTCCTTATCAGTATTAATATTGTCTCTGGTCTTCAATGTTAGCTGCTTGTGTTTGGACTTGATTTGGATTTGATACTTATTGAAATTAATGCTAAAAAGAAAATTTAATACTTTATTTGAAAAAAAACGAATGTATGTTCAGCTGAAGTAAAAGAAGACACTTTTAAGGAATGCCGAATTTTGCCTCTTGGTAATAAATTTATACTTATTAGAAATACAAAAGTAGTCATAGACCTAACAGTTTTTCAAATCAACTAAAAAAATTCTATACTATAACTATTATAATTTATAATTGTTTCTTAATTATTTTATCAATTAGTACAAAAATTTTTCTCAGCACAATCAGCTGCCACTATAGCCTGGTCAGGCTTATATATATCAACAGGAGCTTTTGGACTAGGATAGCAAAGAGGGAATCGAGTCTCAAGATAAAAGTGTTCCATTGAAGTAGCAAGCTGTGGTAGTGCTGTTAACTGACCAGGTTTAACAGAGGACAGTGCTCGTGCATGACTTGTTAGGTTATGTGTCTTTAGACTTGCACTGTTAGAATTAATTCCAATTAGTGCATACATACCAGCCTTAAGGGCCTTTTCAATTACTTCATGTGCCATGAACATAACTTGACATGATACAGGCCCATGGTAAACTTCATTCTTGAGAATATTCATAGCTTCTAAGTCAGAACTAGCCTGACGTAACCATCGTTCTGCCTCTACTTGGTCTGGTGTTGGTTGGAGATAAGTACCCAGTTTATATCACTACCACTGCTACCACTATCTTCACCTCCAAATGATCTTTCCACTCCTCCTCCACTACTACTAGTAGTTGGTCTATATATATTGTTATTCCATGCTGCATAATATCGTCGCCAGCTAGATCGTTCATAGAAAGGCTCATCATCAGGAGATATTTCATCATCAGTTTCTTCTAATGGTAGTCCTACCTCCAATCGGTCAATTTGTCTGAGCATAAAACTTAAATGCCTCTTTAAAGAGATCCTCATCATTTGGATTAACTTTGTCTGGATGGTATTTAATGTATATTCTTCGTGTTGCTTCTTCTTCTCTTTCTTCTTCCGTTGGCAACTTCCATATTAATAACAATTCTTTACAAATTTTTCGTTTCAGGTCTTTTAATCTTTTGCTGTCCTTAGCCTGTTGAAGGGCCGCAGCAGTAGCACTATTGATTGGAACTAACTCAGTTCCTTCTCCTTCAAATTCAGTATCTTTATCTACAAATTTGTAAATATCTAAAGCAGATACCACTTTACCTTCTTCATCCTGTGAATTGAAAGTAATGACATATTTCTTCATTATTGGGTCATCAGATTGTGATATTTGGGCAGGATACAGGACTATAGCCCCTACAAAACAATTTGTTTCCACTTCATACCCAATTAATTCTGTGGACGATATATATGATTTATATCATTATCCAACATTGCAATAAGTTGAGATGGAATAGACTGACCAATTTTAGGAACATATTCGTCATTAAATTCATCATCATGATCTTTAACAGCTATAGCTAATGATTGGAGGTCTTCAGTACTCTGCACAACCAAGAAATCTGATGCTAATGTTTGTCTGAACTCAAAGAAGGTCAAAGGGTTGATATTAAGCATACGTCCAACCTCAATACAGAGAGACTGAGACACGTCTTTCCACAGACTGGGGGCTAGGTGTACATTCATCATTTACATACATACTGTACTTGCCATTTTTACTTTGGAGGGAATAATCAGCTGAAATTGTTCCAATACACACCTGCTGTTCACGTAATATCACTCTAACTTGAAGTCCACTAATAACAACAACTTCCATATTATTAACTATTTTCAAGAGACTTTGTGAAAAGACTGTGGCCTGTTCTTGGAGAAAAAAATGGTACATCTCTACTTAGATGTTGTGGCATTGCGTCAATAAATTTGGAAACACCTGTTTTAATTTTTTTAGATGTTGTGAAAGAGGGCTATCTTGATCACTTTGATTCAAAATGACAATTTGTTCTACACAATGAAGTGACAGACCCTTTGGTCTAACTTCCTTTGGTAGTATTAGACACACATCTTTTTCATGCAATCTATTAATGGAAGTTGTTTGGGCAAGAGCACTACTTGTGGTTTGGGGAATGTCTGGTGGAATTTTGAATATGCCATAAGATGTATCAATCAAATTGAACATTTTCACTTCCTTGTTTTTAAATCTGTTACTATCAACAAAAAGAACACAAGATGATTCAATAAGTTTCCAATTGTGAATATCAACTTGAACTGGAAGATACAAAGGTTGAAGTTGTTGTGATGCTCTCGTTTTGGTATCATGGTTGGCATCATGAGGCAAAAGATCAGCTAGTTTGTATATTAAGTTTCGTAGTAATGCTATGTCATTAGGAATTGAAATAGCTCCCTTGAATGAAAAGTGCATCATCTCTAATACAAATTGAATGTGTATTAACTCAAGGTCATTACATACTCCCATTATTTCTAAAGTACCATGTAGCCTATTTAGACAACGTGGTAAACAATGAATATATGGAGCAAAATCGTTTGAATCCAATGATGACAATAGTTGGACAACTTGTATTGGTTTTATTAAAACTGGTCTTGTGATGACATTATTACCTTTAGTTAAAGGCTCAGCAGATACTGGAATACAAGCTTTCTAGTTAACTGTTGTAAAACATCTTTAGCTTTATGTTTCTGCAAAATACTCAATAATATCAACAATTATATCAACAAGATCAGCTCTATCACTACCATCAGTTGAGACATAATCTGGGTTATATGTTGAGAATAATTGAAAGTTAGATAACCCAGTATTTGATATATTGATGAGATTTTTGTGAACATCATTTACACTTGGACCAGTGACTACACCTAGATGTTCTAAAGAATTGTTTTCTTCAATAAAAGTTCTGAGTTTTTGGTAGGCATACCACTGGTTTCATAGTCCACACTAGAGAGGCACAGTCATATACAACAGCTTGATTGAGCTTAGTAAGACCTATGTCAAGATGAGAGAAACTCTGTGGAGGTTGGCAAGCTGCTTTAATCCATGTAAGGCATTAAGTTTGGCTACTTTTAACAAACATATGTCTCCTATCTGAGACAAATAGTATGGATTTTTATGCCATTCTTCTGCTTCCTTTGAAAACAAGTAATTAAGGAGCACATCTGAAGCTTTCTCTAATGTTTTGTGGTCATATTGACAAATATTAGCCAAATCAATAATTCCTCAAAAGTCCCTTTAGTACAAAGCCCAAAAATAATGAAGAAAAGGTAACCATGAGTCATCTTGGTATTCATAACAAAAACAAAAACTTTCAGGAAAAAGTAGTAAAGATTTCCAAAAGTCCTAAAAGTCACTTTAGTACAAAGCCCAAAATAATGATTTTGGTATTCATTACAAAACAAAAACTTTTCAGGAAAAGTGATAGTCACAAAAGCTACTGATAAATAGTTCGTTGCTATTGGAAGAGGCAGGCAAACATTTGAGAGACTTTAGTTCAGCTATAAATTGTGCAGCTAAATAATCCTCTTTTATTGCCACGTTCTGAATCATGTTTAACATCATCAAAGAGGTGATCTCTGATATATTCCAAGTGTTGCTTTCGCTCATGATGTGTTAACTTGGAGAAACAAGAAAATATAAGAAGAGAATAGATTCTTGTTTTCACCTTCAATAGTACCTAATAATGTGAAGTCTAAACCACATAAATATCTCCAAGAACAATGTCTGTCAAGGAATACAACATTATTAATTAGAGCCCATTTTTCATATCCTGCAATGCAAAAGTTGTCTGAAGGCCACAAGTAGACACTCTTACCAAGAAGTGTAGTTAGTTCTCCATTGGAGTGTTTTAAAAATTGGCAAAGATTTGATTGGTTCATTATAGTTGAGTTGTGTCTAAAGTTAGTTCGACTCAAATATTTCATAAGAGTATCTACATCAGAAGTAGACAGGTTGATTTTAGTGAGAACACTATCTTGAGAATGTTTCATGTATAAAATAGCTAACACTTTGTCATAATCTGTTAATTCAGGACAAAACTGTTTTGTGTCTTCATGTATAGTCTCATCAAGAAATGGTATACTGAGACGAGTTAGTAGTTGATAAATGATATAATCACTGCTTGATATTCTCACTGTATAACTGGAGAGTTGGTACAATATAGATATTGATTTGTAGCTGGAAGAAGTGCCCAAATATTAAGAATAGCTTTCTTATGAGGACTGAAGTAGGAATCATTGATAATACAATCCCATATCATTTTAAATTCACTCTTTGATAATATACACCAGTTTGTATTATCCACTTGTAAATTTGTAAGTTGAGGAGAGAGATTTTCTGTTAGCATTTCACTAACTTTGTGGAAATCAACATCATCAATTGTTAAAAAGTAAGAAGTTGACATATTGAGAGTTAGTAATGCTGGATGTACAAGCCTACATAAGCTATTGGCAAAGAGCTGTGTGAATTCACTACATAGTACTTTGTGCCCTTCTTCAAAATGTCTAAGTGACCATCTGCTGTCAGCAGCAGTGGGTAAGTAAATGGAGAGCTAGGAAACTCATACACTAATTTGTCTTGTACTTGTTTAGGTCTTTCTAATAGATATTGTAAAAGATAATAAATCCTTCTATGCATTCAAAGGAGTGTCTTGTATAAATGATGGACAGCTTTTGTACAAGATGTGTGAATAAAGTTAGTATAGAAAGCAAAAACCTGTTCACGTTTAGCTATCAATGGTTTAAATTCTTTCAAATGTTTGTGCAGATGCTTTGGGGCACATGTTAAAATCATGCCAAGTTTTCTTAACACTGGTTTAATATCTTTATCCTTTGGTTGAAAGTAAGCCCTGATGAAATGGGTCATTGTCATTGTGGAGAGGATGCCATTGGCCTCTAATAACTTGTCTTTTCTCATTATTTGTATACACTTTAGAAATAAGAACTGGAATGTTTTTGTTCCATAACTTTGTAAAAAACAACTTTGCCCAACATTAGCCAATTAGAGCTCAAACTTGTAGTCATAGACTGTTTTTTGACTCTTCATCATGTCTAGACATTGATATCACCAACACTTTTTCCTTTGCAGCAATCCAATATGGAAAGAGACTATAGTACCAATTCACAGCATCATAAAATTGGTGAGAGTAACTGTAACCTTCTATTTTGACTATATGGTCTCTTGCTTTATTTAGGAAGTGAACATAAGAAGATGCTATTGCTTCAATAAGTGCATTATTCCATCTTGTTTTAATGTCTTCATTATCACTATTCCAGAGAGAACGTCGATTAGTACTAGAACGAACTGACCATTAATATGAACTGGAAGATTAGACTCAATTGGTAAAGGAAGAAAACAAAATACTTTGGAATGAAAGGATGGGAAGGTTTTAAAGGCACTGCTATACCAGGTTTTGGCAATACTTGGTTTATAAATTGCCAATTTTGTTTGATGTTATCTAAATCTCCCACACCTTGTTGAATTAGCCATTCTTTATCTGTCTGAATGAATGGGTCACTAATTGATGATGACAATTCTACCATGCTCTTATCAATCTTACTATAAACTGTCAGTTGATATGTCACCCACATGTGGCTCATAGACTCTTTAATTTGACTTAAATGGAGATGATAGTCACTGCGACTAACCAAAGCATGATCATTAATAGAAACATTATAACTAGCTCGAAATTTGAAGCTCTTGTGTTTATTGCTTATGACATAAAAACTCAAACTGAGTGATGTGGTTGAGGGAAAAGAAGAGCATCTTCAATTTGAGGGTACCCACACATTTATTTCTTCTCCATTATACTAGCTGTGAGTGGTTCACTTGATATCTTGTTCTCCATGATATCAGACTTCATAATTTGTTCTTTTTGTAGACCTTAATGGAAAACGAAAGAGAGAACCTCCACTAAGATAAGAAGGATGATTGGTAACTTATCTAGCAAGTATGCAGTTTGAAGGTCAGACATATTTGCCCAAAAGTTTACTATCAAGATTATCATATCGTCGTCCAGGATGTAAATGATTAGCTCCAGAACATAGCGACAATGAGGATCAAACACACAAGGATGTTACCTCGTGTGATAAAGCTAGGACAATCTGTTACATGATATACCACATTAAACCAATACCAAACTGACCAATGGAGTCTGTATCATCTCGTTTTGACCCAAGTCCTAGTTTTTGTATACCTCTAGATCTTTATCTGAGAAATCTCTATCATTCCAGACTAATAATGCAGACCTTGGAGCTCTGCCCATTCTGGAGAAAGTATTCGGTCTTTCCCATGTGTTCTCTTGTCAAGTACGATACACATTTTGTAGCTTTAGCATCATCAGCATTTTGTAATAGCTCTTTAAGAAAGTGACATCTAGGGGATGATCATGTAGAATATTCTCAATTCTTTTAGTAAGCTCCTCTCTTTGACCAATTTCTGAGCCGGCAAAGTGTTGTGACAGTGGAAGAAACAAAGTTTCAAGATATTTGCTTCTTGAAGATTTACACCCAAAACTAGAGCTTTTTCTTATTAATTAGAATGGACATAGTTACAGTCTCAGTCAGTAACTGGAAGCCAAGGTGCATCATTGAATGATAGTTCTTTAGCTGTCTTAGTATATAATGGTCATCAACAAGAATGATTTCATCAATTGTGTTACCTCTCCAGGTGCTGAATTTAGTTCCAATATTATGCAGTCTCCAAGCTCATAATATTTGGAAGGTAGCTCTGCTTGAAGATCATCAAGCATACATTGAAAAGCATTTAATAATTTTTTCTGCATTAAAGCTGTTTTCAACTTGAAATACACTGAGTAAATTTTTTACGTTCTGGAAAGTATATCTGGAAGCTTAAAAAGGTATGGTCCATTCTCTTCCAGTGTTTAGCAACATTATCAGGTACAGCAAAACAAGTACCAGTCCAAATGAATGGTTTGGTTTGAAATTCCATCAATATTTTTTCAACTTTTGCTGGGGTTAAAGGTAATTCTGCAAAACTAGAAAAGTATTGAGTTACACCAAAGCTTAGTGTAGGCTCATCTTTTTTTTCAAACTTGATTTCATCATCTAAAAATTCATATATGTTACGACAAAGCGAGATATTTCATCAACTATTTTAGAATTTTGACACATCGTTGGTTGAAAGGTATCAAGAAGACACTGGAAATGTAGCAGGACATCATCTAATGATGGTCTGGTTTGGAATACCCAGTACAGTAAGTACACTGTCAGGAATATGTCCCACATCCTCCATTACTGACATCACTGGTATTTACTATGGCTTTCTGTGAGCCTACAAGTGTGTAGCTTTTTGATATATTCATACATATGACGTTGAGATGGACTTGATATATAACCTTGTTCTCCTTTCCAAAGCTAAAATAATAATTGTTTGGTTTTGAAACAATTGGAAGAAATTAAATATTTTTTAAGTATTTTCACTCAATGGAGTGGTTAGTTTACCCTGAGTTTTCTCCTCGATACATTTTTATAATATGTTTGACTCTGTTTAGAGCTTTAGACTCATTCCTAGTAAGCAGAGTAACAACTGTTTCAGCACTCTCTGTTGATAATACTCCAAGGTAAGTTAAATGACATCCAGCCAAGATTCCTCATAGCTTGACGAATTAATCTGTTGCTAGAAAAAAGCAGGCAACGGAAACTCTCATCTTCTGGATCAAATAGATCTCCAAATGATGATGGATCAACAAGTTCACTAGCTAGTTTTAACTTCTTACCATGTGGAGAAACAGGAATACATGATTATTTTGAGGTGTGGTTTTAATACTGATATTTGTTTTAATTGCGTCTGTTCAACTGCACTAGTTGATAACATAAGTGATAAAATTTCATTACGAACATCAAACTGCTGAGTTAAAGGAATTGATATTGGGAAAAAATGTACTTGCAAAGTCATTCTCATCTATCAGCTTCATTTCCTGGTGCTGTTGTAATTGTTGCATATAAAAGTGTGTATAAGAAAACACAGGTATTTGAAGTATAGTAACAGCTTTAATTGATACAACTAAAGTATGTAAGTTTCAGTTAAGCTGCTTTATTAATATACCAGGAGCAATAAAAACTTGCACTCATCTAATTTCAACCACTTGTTTACAGAAAAAGAATGATAGAGTGGTATTCCGGATATCATCTTGTACAAGACTGAGTTCATACTCTCCCATGGATGTTTTGATTGTAATCTAGTGTTCAAAAGGCCAAAAAGAATAAAACTCATAGTTCAAAAGTTGACCTGATATGCACATAACTTGTAGAGTATTCAATAAACTACAATAAGCCTTTGGTATAGTAGTTCCCATTAACTTTTGGTTCCAACATTCTCTTGATCAGTAGCTATTCTAGATGAACCAGTCCAGATACCACGTCTGGTTACTCATAACAGCAAAGTTAGCACTTACATGTAACAGGTAGTCCTGTACTAGGTACTGCTAATGGGAAGAAAACAAAATACAGACCCTTTTATCTGTTTACATTCGAAACTATTGGACTCATTAACTTTAATAAGCTGACAAGCAAACAGATGCAATAGAAGGTTGGGTTTGATGATCTTGTGTAAGAAGCTCTTCTTGTGGGTTTGAAACTAACCAATATTCTACTAAGACATTTTGTTTCAATTTCTTGATAGTGACACACTTAATTCTTTTTGGTTACTTGATGAGCTCATTTCATTGATACATGAGGCTTTGGCTGAAAACCATTCCTGCAATTGAGCTAAATGAAATTCTTTTTACATGTTGTAAAACAGTAACAGCTTTGAACCATTTTAGCTAACTCTCTCCTCAATTTTGATATGCATGTCCTCATTGTAGAGTGTAGAACTAGTTGGACTGGGACTTCTCTAAAAGGAAACCGAAACATAGTACCATTGTATACAGTAGAACCTTTAAAACCAAACAACCCTTCATATGGTACTAGTTGTTGGAAATTGAGATTACAAACCTTGATAGGTACTTCACCTTCTTACCTGGTCGTTATCATTACGAAACTACGCCTTTAAGATATGGAGAGTAGGGTCAAAATATATAAAGCCAACTCCCATCAACAAATGAAAAGGGACATCAGTGATGTGATATACTGAACAAAACCAACACCAAATTTACCAATCTTTAATGGTTTGTTAGCTTTGTAGCACACCAGCTAATTTGGTGATGTTTTCAAAATCTTTCATTTGTAAAGTGCTATTGTTATGAACAACTAAAGCTGGACCATGACCATCAGCCATTCTTTTAAACAAGAGCTTTTCTGTTGTATGGTGACGAGCATCATAGAGAATGTTGACTTCTGTGGCTTCAGCATCATCAGCATTTTGGATCATTTCTTTAATAATAGCAGACCATCTTTGTATTCCTTCAAGATATTACTAAGACGAGTGATAAGAGGTTCATGTTGCCAGCATCTTCAAAATACATCCTCTGTGATATCAAGATGATCACTGAGAGGACGTAGACAAGTTGTGGAGCAAAGATGAGAGGAGCTACTCTATCATGAACTAACAATATTCTTCATCTGAAGTCATAGCAATGTTAAGAAGCATTTCATTATCTGTGTAGGCAATGTCCTGAAAAAGTTGAAGCTGTGGATAAGATGAGTCACTCTGTACTGGTACTAATACATCACTATCATTCATTCTTGATGTCTATCTACTACCCAGTCTAATATTGCTTTTACTAATGACCATGCTTCTTCTGTACTAATTTGATCTGTCTATCTTAAATAGATTGGAGTACAGAAAGTATATGATTTGTAGTAATCTGTGGATGAATTCCACATTTAGAAAAGAGCTTGTTAAATTTTTGCAATCTATTTGATACAGTAAAACACAAAAGGCTCTAGACTCTGTCTGAAGGTAGGATTACTTCCTAATAGCTACCATACTAGAGCTTGATAAATGTGGATTTGCTCTCATACATACCCAATTCTCTATATCATCAAAGGTCTCCTTGTCATAATATCTAGATTATTTTGAAGGTAACTGTAGGTCTGATATGATAATTGATCTAGACTACATCAGATTATATGTTTACCCTTACTTTTAATAATCTCTTTAAAATGAGCTACAACTGCAGCTACCATAATTTGAGGAGAAACTACAAAGAGTTTGGGGCAATTTGTGATGGTACACTTTCTACGAAAAGAGCTTGTGAGCCTGCTATCATTGGTACTTGTGATGAGCTTAATGTTTTTGTTTGATAGGACTATTAATGGACTTATATGTACCTGATGCTAAACTCTGATGACACAAAGGACCCTTTCCAATTAAAGCAAGTAGGGTATATCTACAGGAGAGTTACTAACTACTGGCAACCAGCAATAACTCTGAGCTGAAATACTAAAGCATTTGTAGCTTATCATTCTAGTTTTGGTAATGTTTGATCAAGGGTTTCTGGGTATTGGCTGAGATAGTAAAAAACCTCTACTACTCTAGAATGTTTACATCATTAGATGTAGCTAAACCTGTTCCTGAATACACCTGAATGTTGTTATAATCTCTACTATATCTGTTGCTGTGATAGAGGTAATAGAATTTAAAACCCACACTGTCGTAAACATAGAGATAAGAAGAAAACTCGAGGGCCAGGAAATACTGATTGGTCTCTAAAATATTCTTTTAACATAACATCTTGAGGATCAAAAAGATTACATGGAGCTGTAATACTGTTTGAGGAAGAGCTGGTATAAATGGCAAAGTTGATATGGCATTTTTGAAATTGTTCAAATAAGCTAGGATATTTCCTTCTCATACTATCAAAGCATCGAGTATACTTGTTATAAATGGTACACATTACTAATATTTGAACTGTCTGTTTTCTAATCTGATAGAAAGATATCTGTACAAGATACTCTATTTCATTCATAAAGTAACATGCTTAGTCTGAGAAAGCTGTCCTAACAGATTCACTTCATTACCATCTTGCTAATAGTGAGATGATTAGAGTAAGCAGGTCTTTTTTTGTAACTCAAAAGACTCACTTTCTACAATAGCTTTTATGATCACAGTAAGATGTTTTTAATAGAGTTGATGGAGTAACAACCTGTAGTATCTTGAATGACACTAAATATAGGTAATGTACAGACTGTATTAATTCTAGCTACTGTGGACAATGTACTAGATGATAGAAATTGTTTGTAAAGCTTCTGCTTCTTTACTAGACAACTTTACATTTCCCAAACTAAGCCTTTCATTGCATCTAGTATATCATCTGATTAAAACTGATATAAATATTTAGTCAGATGATTATGAAAAACTAAATAGGGAAAGTCTCGAGCATAGCTAGTTTTAATACCACATTTCTCTAGAGCTACTACTAATGTTGAAGATACAGGGAAATAAGGAGGAACATATTACTACCACCACCTGTTTAGCTAAAGGCATTATTGTAGTGAGCCCTGACAACTGCTTTATTGGTACAATCTGCTTTTCACACGAATAAGTGCAAAGCTTTGTTTTACTGGAGCCATTGCCAAAAGAAGCAAGTTGTTCTTAGACCAAGACTCAGGATTAGGACTGTGGTAATAATAACCTAGCTATTTCAGGAACACCCAATACTTTGAGTTGTGTTTGACCACTTTTGGCAAGCTCAAGTAAATTTGATGAGTAGTTGGGTTATCAGAAGAAACATGACTTAATATTGCTCTAAACCGGTAGAAGAGTATTGGAGTACTACTACTACAAAATATATAATGTAGTAGACCATATGAGTAATAACTGGTTGTGTGTAAACTGTACAAAGTCTCCATTGAGCAATGGAAGTAGTTTAAGACCAGAAAGGTCATTATACTTGTGGTCACTGAGGCAGTAGTCAGAACAGCTAGTTTAGCTTGTCTTGACATAAACTCATAGGCACGTGAATTCCACAATTCTTAAGCTCCATTCTTACCATTGAGGATTTAAAATGGTTTTTATGTGGCATAATAGTGGTTATAAAGCCCTCATTTGGTTATGGTCTTACTTCAACTAACCTTACTTGACTACATCTCAATATACTACTCCTTGACAGGAAATTGAGGAACTACCTCATTCTCATCTACAAATATTGATTCACTAATACTAATCCATTGTCCTCCAAAAAACTGGAGTGTACAAAATTTATTACAATAGAGAAGTTGCCTATAAAAAGGCTCTAACATATCATCCCCAGGTGTGCCCTTTAACTTGAACTATATCTGGCCAACAAACTATACGCGGTATAAATTACTACTAGACATAGTGGTATAAACTGTGAAATTAACTCAACATAACAAGAAGGCAGACATGTTTTTGTACTAACAGTTTGTTCCAAGTACTTTCTTGCATCGTCTTTCCTTCTTGTGCTTCCCATTTGAGAGATCGACGATTACTACTCACAGCAAAACTTCCATTAATGTGAATACTAAATGGAGCTATGTCTCAATAGGTAAAGGAAGGACACAAAATATACGACTACCACAACATGGTGTACTACTGACTTCAAAAGCTGTTCCTATCCAGGGCCAAACATGATGCTTCTCTGCTAATTGCATTACCTCTGTTATCCTCACTACCAACCTGATTAACTACTATCCATTCATGTTTACTGTAACTACTATCATCATGTACTTCAATATTGAAGTGATCACTACTTTTAATAACTTTGCGCACGCTACTCAGTGAATCAATTATAAAAGTGGATTGTACATCACTGAGTAATTTTTTTTGTGAGTTATGTGTTGAATGTAAGTATCACTATCAACACTTACTTTAAACACTGACTTAAGATTAAATTAGGGACAGAAATCTCTATCACTTCATAGAACAAACTGATCGAAGAAAAAGTAAAATGTATTTTGCTTCAGCTTTAAGAGGTTTAGTAACACTTGAAGCTTTGATATAGTATAGAGTTCTTTGGAAAGTTTTGATGGTTTGTTTTCACGAAGTGGAAATCTTAAAATTGTTTGTCCATAAAGGATTTAGAAAAATCACAGATGCGCTTTATAAGGAGCTAAAGTGTTTCTGGAACATATAACTTGCTACATAGATTTTTTTAAGTAATAGCTTTACCAGACTCACCCTTCCATATATATCTTCTTGTGGCTCTAGGACTCCACAGTACTCCTCACTGACAATTACTGGACTGCTGAAGTATAAATTAAATAATATTATGAACTATAGAACTTCCTCTCTCTGAATCTTTTCTTATATTTTTCCATGAACAACTCTACTTACCAGTAATGTGATAGACAGAGTTGAATCCAATTCCAAAACTTTCCTACTTTGTGGGATTCTTAGCTTTATACCACTCTGGTGTAGACTTTGTATACTATCCCATCTTCTTTCTTAAAAGGTGCATTATTAAAAGAATTAAAGCTGGCGACCATAAAACCGAGATAGTTCAAAATGTTTTCTCAGTATCTGTCACTAGTTTTTTTTTTTTTTTCAAGGTGGAGGGTCTGTAATTGACGGCACAGTCCAGGAAGAATTTAAACCTCAGTAGCTCCAGCATCATCAGCATTTGAAGGAACTTCCTGTAGATAAGCCATTTAACAATAGAACAGTAATAGAATAATTTGCTAATATTATCATAAATAAAACTCCTAAAATTCATCCTAAGATCACTTGATATTACAAATTTATATTGAAATAGCATTGAGGAAAATAGACTGGGCTAAATGAACCATATATCAATTCAAACTCCCAACAACTTATAATGCTTCCATATTCTATGGACAATCTTGACTGCAGATGACTGAGTTATTATCTAGCTATAATTAGGTTTTTATACAAGCATTCGGATAGAAATTTGACTTGTTCATGATCACAAAAGTAAACTACATTAGTAAGAGATGTATAATGCTTTATCAGTGAGAATCACAATGTAATACCTTGATATCTGTTCCACTGGGATATTCCCTAAGAATAATTTTTAATCCAAGCTCATACAGTGGAGGCCTTTTTTAGCCCAAATAATTCCCCCTGCATCAAAGTTAGCCCATGGATGTTTGCTTCATAGAAGATAATGTTGTAAGATAAGAAAAACAAGATTGTAATTGAAAAATTTCCCTTGAAATAAGTTACTAAATAAAATTTGTTTGCACTAAAAATTCGTCTAAAAATTCTGATTAAAAAGTTGACAGAACCCATGTGTGTCAGTAAAAAGCATTTTAGGACATTCTGGTAAAAATCAAGGTGATGAGTTAAATTATGTCTTGACAAGACTTTAAGGAATTATATTAGAAGTTGCTATATATGACGGCTAATATGCTACATTCATATAGGAAATAATTAGTCTTTCAAAACACAAAAAACGTTGCAGAATTAATTGTAGTGGACAAACAGACGGTTGGACAATAACTTACGCAAAACCTGGAGTACTCCTTTGAAAACAAGTGTCACTAAACCTAAAGAAATGTTTCAGACACTACTGAAGCGAACCCTAAATGAACATTTTACATATGTATACTAAAAATAAACCAAAAAACAAATGTTTTTATCATGCTAAAACACATCTCTGAGAATGTTATTCTATAGCAAAAGTCTCCAATTAATCATTTCTAGTAGATTTGTAACTTACTATAATTTCTTTCAAGTGCATAAAAACCAATTAATTTACAAGCATAGTAGGAACTCCTATAATTAGGCTAAAAGATTAACATATGGTAAAACAGAATGCCTTTTGCTACATTTAGTAAACAAAGTCAATTGTTAATAACGATAAGGTAATATACTTACCTTACTCTTCTTCTTAACCTGCCAGTAACATTACATGCATCTTCATCAGGTATGCTGTACTACATTCACTCCAATACTTGCAGTTTCTTTAACACACTTGGATCTCTGAGGTCTTTTTGAAACAGCAGGTAGAATAGAGGGAAGTAGAGCATACGGTGATAGTTGACACAATTCTCCGTTATTTCATGAGTAAATGGTATGCCAGACCATAAGGAACAGAAAATTTCTGTAACCCATTATAAACCCGCTTTATAAGCCAGGGTTTTTTCAGGCAAACTCAATATGAGCAAACCCAATAGCAGTGGATGGCTTGAGGTGTGGGTACTGACGAACATCTCCATGATATCTTTAAAAGAAGCTATCTTGAGTAGATTTGTAATACTCACCTTCGTAATTGTCCCAATTTCCTGATAAGACTGAAGTCATTAGTTAGCTGAGGGCAATCTTCTTTAATAGAGTATAGTTAACGATATTCCATGAAATGAAAATCAATTCAGAAATGTCAGGAAAGTCTTCATATCTTCAATACTCCCTAAGTCTTGTTATACATGTATGAGTATAGAACGAAGATTTTCTACTAAATGCTAGATGTATAAGTGCCTAGCTTCAGACAATTCAACCTTATTGATTATAAGTGATCGTCTGACAGCTATGTAGAGTGTTTGATAAATGATCCTTTAATCTGTGGAGCCATTTCGTCTTAACTCCGATCCTCTACTTTCTTCAATCCTTTTATAGAGATGAGTCTACAGCTAAGCAATGTATTCTTGTTAATTTTTGTAATAAACAGTGAAACATTTTGCATGACACTTTTAGAATTTAGCACATGACAAGCTAAACATATACAACAAACCATTATCTTAAACACATTAATACATAATATGTAGGGGGAGGGTTGGGATAATGGCTGCCACATCCAATCTACTACATTATCAAATGACTGTTAAAAGCTAACATATAAACTATTAAGTACGTTCTTGTTACTTTATCAAGTGTTTTCACAACTAAGACTTGCAATATCATTATAATTGATCCAGAAGTAGCTCTGTAGCCAGACTGGATTGGTTGATTTAATCAATAATATGTTATACAGGCTTCATTAAGTATTTTAATAAAAAACTAAAAGTAAATATCACACTGTTTTTGATTAATATGTACTTTGCAACAATTAATTCCTAAGTAGAATAGTGATTGAAACAATTATGATGTTTGCTTTTGGGTTTTCATGAAATAAATACACGCAACTGCATATACCATTTATTGGTTAGACTCAGTTTTAACAGTGGTATATTACTTCTCCTTTTTTCCCAATATACCAAAATAACAAGTGGAGTTTTTTTCAATAGTTTTAGATATGACAAGACAAAAGTTTATTACTGGCTACATGGCATCATCACAACTCAAAAAAAATTCATGCAATAATAGTTCCTGCAAGTGGCAACTCAGTTATGACAGTAACATTTGGGTTATTAAAATTACTAATTTATACTTTGAAGTTAATTAACACTTGAGCATGTTGTGACGTACTATGTGAACAAGTAAGTCAAGGTCAAGATGTCTCTCTCTCTTCTCTCCTCCATTTATCTACTATTATTTATGCTCTGGCTCATTACTGGAAAAGGACTGTAGCTATTTGGAGCTCAAGCTATCTTGTTTCTTTTTACAGCTACGATACACTAATAACTCTCTAACACAGATTATGACCAGCACTAATTACCCATTCACTTTAACTGTACTGAATAGCTTAAAATATTACTGTTGTCACAGAATTTCTTAAATCATTAAACATATTTCATTGTTTAAACAGATCATAAACTGAAAAATAATCCGATAAATGTTTTGTTAAATACTGACTTCACAGTGAAACATTGACTAGAACTACAGAGATTATATAATTAGCAGCAGTATCTATGGACAACTATGCTATAGAATAATACATGTATAAGCAAGAAGCAAAGCTATATATATAAAGAGAAGTTTCAAGCTGATCCAGTCATAACCCATCCACTGTCATAGTGGTTCACAGTAACTTTTCTTTTGGTGTTATCTGCCTATCAGCCGTTTAAGGTTGTATATAGTTTAACTTTGATTCATCAGAAGCATGCTCAGGTAAAAAAAATAATGCAAAAAGCAATAAAAAAAAATTTTTAAAAAAATGAAAGGAGATGTGAGGGATGGCAATGCCAAAAACCAAAGAAATAAGCTAGGAATGACTACATTAATCCACATGAATCACAACATAAGTAGCCAAGGAAAGTTTAGTTACAACTTCAAAATAATTACTGCCGCTATCCACAATCTTTTAGTGCCTGTATTCTGGAGATAGATAAACATCGTAAACTGATGCTGATTAGTTATTATATATTTTCTGTAATATGGATTATGTGTTCATCTCTAACTTGTTTCTTTTTCCTTTTTGCATTCTCATCCATATATCATTTTTTATTTTTGAAAAGTTTATTATTAAATGTTTGCATTCCTTCCTTTCTTGGACAATTTTTTTGAAAGAAATTTAGATTAATCCATGGTGATATTACATAACATTATAATATAATAAGTGTGGAATTGTTTATAGTGTAACTATATAATTGCATAGTATGTATACATATTTCTGTATAATCACTTAAAAAATATTGAAATTCTTTCCAAAAAATTTCCCTGTTTTAATGATAACATCAGTAAGTTGTATCAACATGCATTTGAAATTTTGTCTGAAATTAAGAGTAGAATTGAAGGTACGTGAAAAAGATTACTTCCGATTCAGGACACCTCTTGAAGCAAGAAGATGAAAGAAACACTAAAATAACCCAAATAATGTCAGAATTTCTCACTAACTTTTGGATTGTGGACCTAACATATCAACGTTCTCAAAACTATTCGATTATAAAACAACTTTATCAATACATTGTAACTGCTCATGAACATGTATGATCTTGTAATGTTTCAATATCCTACTAGAAAATTATTTACATGACAGTTTCGAGTTATGAAATGCTATTAATCTGTTCCAGATTGAACTAGCCTTTTCCTATCCTAAACCATTCTGAAGCGCACTCCAAAAAATTTTTTACTAGCCTGGAAAAGAGATAGAACACTTTTGATTCTTTAGTTCTTCCAGTTTTTCTACTTTAGCCCACGATTTATAAAAAGCTTAATGTTCTCAAAAGTTGAAAAAAGATTTGATAAAGGAAGTTGGGTCAATAAAGCCATACAACTTATTAGGTCGCATTAAAGAAATATGTTATTGTTGAACTGGCCATTTTCCGTGGCATCCTAATTATTAGCAATCTGTTGGCTCAATGATTATTTCAAAAGCTTCATTCACTTTTACAATACCAATTTACTTTCTTTGGGTTAAACAATTTAATGTGACTTAATTCCAAAATTTTTATGCATTATATGATTTTGCTTTAACAATGCGACTAGGAAGTACATGAAGTGGACTTACAAAAGTCTACCCGTTTAGGCACTATTTACTTCATTGCTTTGTTCAATACCTTAAATTCTGTTGGTTGAATGATCCGTGTCTTAATAAAAATGAACTGTTACTTCACATTGGCAATGTCCGATCTTTCTCCTCTCACTCTAAAACACACACCACCAATGTTAGCTTTGTTTCTGTGTTAGTCTTAAATCTTTATTTATTAAGTTCATTTCAATGGATGCTTTACATTCAAAGGTCAAT